>NC_037669.1:134018950-134057532 GCF_003255815.1 Theropithecus gelada
GTTAACAGCCTCCACCAATGATGATGCTGCCCTCAGTTACAAAACCATATTAACTTTGGAAATGGATTGATTGGTGCAGGTATAAAGTTAAAAAATAATGAAATTTTGTTTGATGGGATGTAAAGTTAGAGTTAGTGGCAAGTTTCCCTAAAGTACTAAAAAGTTTAGAAATTTCTGCAACTAAATAGCAAAAGCAAATGGGTGAGAATGGCAGTCATGCCATTTAAGCTTTTGATACAATTATTTCATTCTCAGTCATTTTTAAAGAAATCGTTCTAACATAACAATAATATTTATACAGTTAGAATATTTTACTGTTATTACTTTCTAAAAACATTGTTTCCCATTAGTGTGTAAAAATCATTTACTAAATCTCCAGTTATGATTTCCTGACATTCACTGACCAGTTTTTATCTTTAAGTAAATCAATAAGGAAATATGATTCATTTGATGAAGTTAGTTTTGCTGTAGATTTATAAATGCTAAGCAGCATGTATTGCACTAAATGAAAGCTGTGTGAATATATGTGTGTGCATATGTATCTTGATCAGTAACAGAGTTAGATCTTAGGTTGGATAATAATTATAACTTTGTTGATAAAGGTAGTATATTTTAGATTATAAGTTTTCCTGCTAGTGATTCAGTTTTTATGCTAGTGATTTTTGTTTCCTGGTTTAAATTTCAAAATGGCACTCTTATTTAAAATGGTCTCATTCATGTTAATACTTTTAACCTCAGAATCAGTAAAAGCAGGAAGAGGAGAAAAGGCTACTCATTTGTAGCAATGAAGATATATACACAGTGTTTTTCCAAGCACAAATATGTACAGAATGTGAGATTCTGACAAAGAATGCATGAACAATATGCCCACTGCAGAGTGAAAATTCCAGGGAGTGAAGAGATGAGGCTGTGTTACCCATTGCTGTAATGCCAGCAGGAAAATCTATGGCTCCCCGCTCTTTTTTTTATTTTTTTTTGAGACGGAGTCTCACTCTGTTGTGCAGTGGAGTGCAGTGGCCCAATCTTGGCTCACTGCCACCTCTGCCTCCCAGGTTCAAGCCATTCTCCTGCCTCAGTCTCCCAAGATGCTAGGATTACAGGCGCACTGCCACCATACCCAGCTAATTTCTGTATTTTTAGTAGAGACAGGGTTTTGCCATGTTGGCCAGGCTGGTCTTAAACTCCTGGCCGCCAGTGATCCGCCCACCTCGGCCTCCCAAAGTGCTGGGATTACAGGTGTGAGTCACTGTGCCCAGTTGATGGCTCTTCTTTTTGAAGCAGAGTTGGTCATTTCTCTTTTACTAATGGAAGTGGTATTGAGAAAGACATGGTTCCAGTGAGAAGGCCCTGAGCTGTGCACCATGAATGGTTCCCTCTCAGGTCAAGCTCCCATGCCCGTTTTACTACTTGTTTTCCAATGAGTGATGATTATTACTTTATCCTTTGAAATAGACTTGACTGCCTGTATATATAGAGGGCTTGTACACTGCAAAAATTACTTGCATGTTTGTTCTGTGTAAATTCTTACCTTAGTTCATGATTTCAAAAAGGAATCAATAAACTGCTTTTGTCCCTGATTTATGATAGATATAGCTCATAAACTACACATTTTAGAGTTAAAATGGGTTTTAGAGGTTTATCTTGTCCAGACTCTTCCACAAATCTGGAAGCCAATTTTTGATATCATAATAGATGATCATCTTCTTATTTTCACAGATAGTTACATTTAGGGATGATGTGATTTTGTTTTACCATAGCTATAGCTATCATTTACCATACCATAGCTATAGCAATACATTATCAGTGATAATGTATTGCTAGGAAAAGAGAATCATCTACTAAGGATCAAATTGTCTCAAAGTGACCCTTTATATGTCAGTGTTCAATTCTAGTTTTTACTCTATATAATTTTGTAATTTAAGTCAATGTACTGCATGTGTCTATTTAGGAAAAATGTGATTTAAATGGGAAAATTCATCATCTAGACTAAAAGTTGGGTCTTTGAAATTTAAGCTGAATGAAGCCTCTTATAAAATATGAAATTAAAAAGGGATTATTATTATATAGATAGGCAACAGAGTGACAGGAGAAAAAAGGAGCAGCGATTTATTAGCAGAAAAACAGGCCAGTGTCATCTCATGTAAGAAGTTTACCCTAAATGTTACCTGTGATTTTGAAAAGGTACCTTCTGACTATTTCTCATTTCCCTGGGGTAAGCTGAGAGACCATGAGGGCTGTCAAGGACTCCACATCAGATAAAGCATGAGGGAAGGAGTGCAGTAAGTGGGCGAAAGTATGCTATTGCTTGAATCTGCAAATTTAGGTCTAGCCGAGGAGGAAAAATACAATGTGTTTTCAAATGTTGCTTATGGGAGTGCACATTTATATGCACCTTTAAGAAATTAGATTCTGTGTGATATAAGTATCACCTTACTGAATACAATAAAAAGAATAAAAGTAATATTTTTTGAAAATTTTTGTTCTAATAAGATTTTGGAAGCTGAACCATTACTAATTTGTGTTTCCACGGTAGTAGAGAAAAAGAAAAGAGTATAAAGCCTAAATAAAACATTTCCAAAACCACCAAGTAAAGCTGTGTCCTGAACCTTATTCATGGCCAAAATTAAAAAGAAATCATGGAATAAATTATGTAGTTTCTCCTTCTATTTACTAATTTTATTCACTTTTTTTCAGCATGTGAATCATTAATGTGGTTCCAAAAGTCAGAACTGTGCAAAAAGACATTCTTGGGAAGTAAAATTTTCACCTCCCTTAAATCCTTTTATTATATCCCCTCATTATCTCCTCCCTCTGTGGTTAACTGGTCTCAACAATCTCTACAGTCTTTGGTTTATCCTTCTTGTGTTTCTTTTTGAACTAATGTACAGACACATGAATACTTTCTTCTCTTTCTCTTCTTGTTTAATGAAAAGGCAGCGTATTAAAAGTACTGTATTGCAGTTTGCTTTTTTCACTAAATGTCCTGAAAATTCCACCACACTAGTTTATAGAGATTTTCTTTGTTCTTTTGCTGTGCTCTTTTTTATTTAAAGCTGTGTAGTACTCCACTGTATGGATGTACCATAATTTATTCAATCATCTTCCTATGTATGAATGTTTAGGTTGTTTCCAATATTTTGCAATTACAAACAGTGGATAAGGGGGAATAACCTTATCCATATATATTTTCATATTGTTGAAATCATTGAATAACTTTTGAGTAAAAATTATTTTTTTCTTTGGATTTTAATTTAATAGATTTAAGTGTAACATAAAATTAGGTCCTGCCCTTTCAAATGGTGTGACATTACAAAGTCACAAGTGATCCCACTTTTATCCTAGTCGTACTTTGCTGAAAGTTTCCATCATGAAATAATTGTCATGTGACTCTTGTTTTTGATGGCCTGCTCTGACTTCTCTCTTACTGTCTGGCTGTTATTTTGATAGTACTTGCAGGCTGAAAAGAAAAAGAAAGAGACAAGAAGGAGACAGAAAAATTCTTGCTCATTGTAGTGAGAAGCCATATAGACTAAACTTATTTGATAGTGTGTTTATAAAACAACACTGAACTGGCTACCTGGAGTTTGAGTTGATTGTGTTTATTTAGGATATTTTTAACACATGGGAAATGTGATTTTCTTTCAGTCGGAGAAAATGTTAGACTTTTCTATGGGATTACTTCTAGCCTATAACTCCAAAATTTTGGGGGATGAGCCAGAATGGAGTGGAAATTCCACTACAACTCCCTTCATGAAATACTCAACTTTCTAGCAAGGCCATCTTTAAATGTATATACCAACTGACAAGCTACTGAATAAGCAGAAACTGTTATGGCTCTATTCTAATTTGTATTGGGTCTTCAGGCAAAATGGTGGTACCTGCCATGTTAAAGTTTGCATAAAAATATCCCAAACAGAAAACATATGCATTAATATTGAATACAACTATGTTATACCAGAAAGGAAAACCAATATGTGATGCAAGCAATGAATATATATATTTATTAATTTTTAAAAATATATATTAAGGAATTGGTTGATGTGATTATGGAGGCTGGCAAATCCAGAATCTACAGAGTGGGCCAACTGGCTGGAAAACCAAGATAACCAATGTTTTAGGTAGAGTTTAATGGCAGTCTGCTATAAAACCAAGAAGAGTTGATGTGCAGATAAAGTTTGAAGGCAGTCTGCTGGAGAATTCTTTCTTGATTGTGGGAGGCTGGTCTTTTTGTTCTATCCAGGCTGTCAATTGACTGAATGAGGCCAACGTACATTATGAAGCACAATCTGCTTTACTCAGAATCAACAACATGTTAATTTACATGTTAACCTCATCCAAAACGCTCTCATAGAAACACCCAGAATAATGTTTAACCAAATATCTGGATACCCTGTGCCCCAGCCAAGTTGACACATAAAATTAACCATCATGGTAATCTTGGTAGTTAAGTAGAAACCGTTAGGTAGAATAAAATGAAAAAGGGGTTTAAGGTCAACAGGAGGATGCTGATCCCCAAATCATAGTCCCAGAATGTTAGTGCTGAAGGGACACTGGAGATTATTTATTTTAGCTATCTATTTTGCAGATGAGATAACCAAGGCCCAGGGTTACTAAATGAATTGCCCAAGGTTCCATGTATGTTCATTAAATAAAGTAATGAAATATTTATTGAGCCTTTTCCATACGCCAGATGCTGTGCTAGGCACTGGGGATTCAGTGGTGACCAGGATAGGCACTTTCCTTGCCCTTCCTGCCCTCATGAAGCTTCTCTGAGGAAGGGACACTTAAGCAAGAAATGAGGGTATGTAGGAGTTGATCAGGTGATGGCAGAGCAGGGACAGGATGAGAGCATCTTACACAGGGATCTGAATGTGGGCAGGTGCTGAGGTGGGAAGGAATTGAGTGAGTTTGAAGATCTGAGCCAAATGTGGAGTATATTGAAAGAGGCAAACCAAAGACTCAAAGATGCTATTTACATTGCACCCTCTCCTAAAAATGGTGTTTTACCCCGAGTTATTTTTTTTTTCAAAATGCTTAGCAATTTTTAAGCAATTAGTCTTACAGCCTGAGGACAGCAACTAGAGGAATTAAAGCATTGAGCACTCCAATTCCTTGCCCAAGGCCACGAAAATTTCAGATTAGAGAACTAGAATTGAAAGTCACGAGGTAAGGGTTGGCTTCTCTGAGACAATTGTGGGAAAGGAAATTATTTATTCTGAAAATTGAAGTAGTCATCTTGGAAACTTTGGTGAACCAGAGTGCAAAAATAGGCCTTCTCCCCATCCCCCAGGACAATAATTTTGTGGTAATTATGATAATGATTGCTAAATGATGCGTGTACTGATCAGGATAGGAGCTCCCAGGGCTGAGTTCCCATGTTGCCCTCCTCAGTTCCCCCTCTGTGATTTTCCTAGGACCATATCATGATCACACTTACATGACTCTCCAGCTGTGAGCTCTGCTTGCTCTGGACCAACCACTTCCATGCAATGCTGTTGGTGTGAACACACCTGAAGTGACCTAATAAAACTATCTTGTTAGGGAGTCTGAGTCTCTGCAGTTGGTTCATTTGATGATTTACTGTTGGATGGGAGTTTCCATTAAGCATCTGGCTCTTTTCCTGCCTATCTTTCTGATTTACCTGTGGTTTTTCTGAATGTATTGAAAACTTTTAACTTTTATCATTCTTCAATTTTTAATAGTTATGGTTGTCAATTAAGCTTTAATAGATTGTATTGAAAAAGATAAATGAATGCTTATGGGTAGGCTGTCCTGTTTTCATTGTCTGTCAAGCCAGAGAAATGAAGAAACAAGGGAGAATGTTTATGTCTTCTGAAAAGATGCATGGCTTGTAATGGGCCTGGACTTTGCTTGTCCTGGGAAAAGGGATAGTTCTTCAAAGCCACAGGATGTTCAGATAACATTAAAGTGTGTCTCTTGCAGCTAATGTTCCATGTCTGTGATTACTCTGAGTCATTTTTCAGTTTTTACCCCAGTTCACTTTCAGATAGAGTGGGAACCTCTGCCAACTTTCATTGGTATAAGCAGAAAGAGGATGGGCCTTGGAGGAGAGACTTTGATTCAAGTTCTGGTATGAGAGTCTCCTGGCCATATGATTGTGTACATGTTACTTAACCTCTGACTCAAGTTTCTTTATAATTAAATGGGGATAATATTTTCCTCATTGCAGTGTTCTTGTGATTAAATGTAATGTGAAAGCCCCTGGCACTACCCTAGCTCGCCTTGCCAGTTCTTCTAACCCTTTCCCTGGAAGTTTGCCACTTTCAAGTCTCATGGCTGAGAGTAGTTGAAATTGATAAAAACATGGTTATTTG
Source organism: Theropithecus gelada (assembly GCF_003255815.1). NCBI lineage: Eukaryota > Metazoa > Chordata > Mammalia > Primates > Cercopithecidae > Theropithecus > Theropithecus gelada. Next base: position 134,025,286 of record NC_037669.1, read on the forward strand.
TTCACTCATTCTAATTATACATAAACAACAGATTTTTTTTTTAGGACTCAGAAAACTATACCAGAATTATTAAGGCAAGGTATCTATATTACCATTTCAGTATCCAATACCAGAGTTTTGAGATTATTTCACCTTTTATATTAAAGGTGATTTGAAGAGCAGCAAATATGCCACAAAGAGAATTGAAATGGAACACAACTTATTTAATATTCCCTTTTAGGTTAAGAGACAAGTACAAGTGACATCTTATTTATTTTTGTCCAAATCACATTTGGAACTTGAACTATATCCCTTTTTAAGTTTCTGTTATCTGTACTTGATATTCACATCCATACAGCTTTCTGTCTCACTCACTTTTTTCCAAACCAAACTGATTCAGAATCTTCAGGGTTGTCTTTGTTGAAGCCAAACTGAGATTATTTTCAATGTGAGCAGTTCAGATGGTTATGGACATACATAAGAGCAGAACTGAAATACAATGGTGATGATAACAGAATAATTGCTTATATGTTTCAGAGCGTTGTGTTATTCAACACACACTCACATATTATTATTATTATTATTATTTTTTTTTTTGAGACGGAGTCTCACGCTGTGTCACCCAGGCTGGAGTGCAGTGGCGCGATCTCGGCTCACTGCAAGCTCCGCCTCCCAGGTTCACGCCATTCTCCTGCCTCAGCCTCCGAGTAGCTGGGACTACAGGCGCCCGCCACCACGCCCGGCTAGTTTTTTGTATTTTTAGTAGAGACGGGGTTTCACCATGTCAGCCAGGATGGTCTCGATCTCCTGACCTCGTGATCCACCCGCCTCGGCCTCCCAAAGTGCTGGGATTATAGGCTTGAGCCACCGCGCCCGGCCACTCACATATTATTTAATTGATCTTTACAGTGACTCTGTGACTCTCTTCCACCATTCAAAAATTTCTTAAAAGTATAAAAATTGCCAAGCTTGCTGAGATTTGTATAATCTTGATGCCAAAACCAGGCATCAAGATAATACAGGAAAGATAATACAGGAAAAGAAAATTATAGCCACTTTCACCTATGAACATAGATGTGAAAATCCTAAATAAGGGTTTTATTTTATTTTTTACTTTCTTATTGAAGTAAAACATACAGTGAAGTGCCCAACCTTGAGTGTACAGTTTGATGAATTTTTACATACATATATACCCATATATAGAACAGTTTCAACACCCAGAAGGTTCCTTTTACCATCTCCCAGTTAATACAAATGGAGCCTATGGAATTCTTTTGTGTCTGACTTCGTTTGCTCAACATGTCTGTGAGATTATTCATGTTTTTTTTTCATTGCTGTGTAGTATTGTGTTATATAATGATACAACTATTTATTCACTCTGATAAACATTTGGGTATTGCAGCTATGAGTATTCGTATTCTTCTTCTTTTCTTTTTTTTTTTCTTTTTTTGAGACAGAGTCTTATTCTGTTGCCCAGGCTGGAGTGCAGCGCCACGATCTCAGCTCCCTGCAATCTCCACCTCTTGGCTTCAAGCGATTCTCCCACCTCAGCCTCCCAAGTAGCTGGGATTACAGGTATGTGCCACCACAGCCTGGATAATTTTTGCATTTTGGTAAAGATGGGGCTTCGCCATGTTGGCCAGGCTGGTCTTGAACTCCTGACCTCAAGTGATCCACTCACCTTGGCCTCCCAAAATGCTAGGGTTATAGGCATGAGCCACTGCTCCCAGCCCAAAAGCAGCTATGAATATTCTTGTAGATATGTTTTATAAGCACTCATTTCTTTCAGGTATATACCCATAAATGGAATTACTGAGTCATAGTGTATACAGTTTTCTAAAATAGTTCTACCAACTTACAGTTGCACTAGTGTGTGAGAGTGTATACAGTTGCTCCACATCCTCACTTCATAATATTTGACTTGAAATTATCAGTCCTTTTTAGTTTCGGTCATTCTAGTGAAGTTGTAATCATATCTCATTATGATTTTAATCTGCATTTCCCTGATGATTAACAATGACTGATAATGTTGAACATCTCTAATATGCTCATTAACAATTTGGATATTCCCTTTTATGAAGTGCTTATTCAAATCTTTGCACCTCTAAAAAATTGAGTTGTCTGTCTTTTTCTTATTGGCTTGTAGTATTTAAAAATATAATTTTGAGATACTTATTCTCTGTCAGACATATATACTGGGAATATATTTTCCCAGTCTGTGATTTACACTTTTACTCTCTTAATCATGTCTTTTGATGAACAGAAGTCATTATTATAATAAAGTCCAATTTATAGTCTTATGATTAGTGCTTGTGGGTCCTGTTTAAGAAACCCTTGCCCTCTGCAGAATAATTATGATATTTTATTGTGTTATCTCCTACAAGTTTTATTGTTTTAACTTTTATATTTAAGCTCCATTTTTTAAATAAGAATGTTCCCCAAATTTTACTTATTATTTATTTATTTTCCCCTTATTTAGGTATAACTGACAGAACTTATATATATTTAAGGTATACAACATAATGTTTTATATATGTTTACATTATGGAATAATTACCATAAGCTAACTAACATATCCATCAACTCACCTAGTTATCATTTTGTGTGTGAATATGTGGTGAGAACATTTAAGATCTACTCTTTTAGTAAATTTCAAGTATATATTGCAGTATATTAACTATAGTCACCTTGCTGTACATTAGATCTCCAGAACTTATTCATCCTGCCTAGCAAACTTTGTACACTTTAACCAAGATCTCCCCATTTCTCCCACTCCCTAGTACCTGGCAACCGCTGCCCTACTAATCTGTTTCTAATTCAACATTTTTAGATCTCACATATAAGTGAGAGCATGCAGTTTTTGTCTTTCTGCATCTGGCTTATTTCACTTAACATAATGTCCTTCAGGTCCATCCCTGCTGTCACAAATGACAAGATGTTCTTCTTTTTTTTAAGGCTGAATAATATTCCACTGCATATCTATACATCACATTTTCTTTATCTATTTGTGTGTTGATGGACACTTACATTGATTCCACATCTTTGCTATTGTTATAATGCTGCCATGAACATGGGAGTAGATGTATTTCTTCAGATTACTGATTTCATTTCCTATTGGCATATACAAAGAAGTGGGATTGTTGGATGATACAGTAGTTCTATATTTAATTTTTTGAGAAAGTTATATTTGTAATCCCTTTTTCTCTATATTCTTATTATCTTTTGTCTTTTGGTAATAGGTCTTCTAAGATGTGTAAGGTAATATCTCATTGTAGTTTTGATTTGAATTTTCCTGGTAATTAATGATTTGAACATTTTTTCATATACCTGTTGTTGGCCATGTCTTCTTTTGAGAAATATCCATTCAGATAATTTGCCCATTAAAAAATTAGATTGTTTGTTTTCTTACTATTGAGTTATTGAATTTCCTTGTATCTTTTGGATAGTAACCCCTTATCAGATGTATTTTTGCAGTATTTTCTCGCATTCTGTATTGTCTCCTCACTTTGCTGATTGTTTCCTTTGCTGTACAGAAGCATGCATTCCATTTGTCTATTTTTGCATTGTTGCCTGTGCTTCTGGTGTCATATCTAAAAATTCATCACCCAGATCAATATAAAGAAGCTTTTCCCCTATGTTTTCTTCTAGTAGTTTTATAGTCTCAGGTCTTACATTTAAATCTTTAATCAATTCTGAGTTGATTTACTTTTTTGGAGGCAGGCTTTCACTCTGTCACTGAGGTTAGAGTACAGTAGTGTGATCATGGCTCATGGAAGCCTCAACTTCTCGGGCTAAAGGGATCCTCCCATCTTGGCCTCTCGAGTTGCTGGGACTGTAGGCACATGATATGATGTCTAGCTTATTTATTTATTTATTTATTGTAGATATTGGGTCTGTGTTTACCAGGCTGGTCTCAAACACTTGAGAGGATTGCTCAAGCCATCCTCTCGCCTTGGCCTCCCAAAGTGCTGGGATTATAGGTGTGAGCCAATGTGCCTGGCCTGAGTTAATTTTTTTGGATATGGTGTGAGATAAGGGTCCAATTTCTCTCTTCTGCATGTAAATATACAGTTCTTCCAATATCATTTATTGAAGAGACTGTTTTTTCCTCATTGTTTGTTCTTGGCATCTTTTCAAAAACCAATTGGCTATAAATATGTGGATTTATTTCTGTGCTCTCTATTCTGTTTCATTAATCTATATATCTGTTTTTATGCCAGTACCATACTGTTTTGATTACTATAGCTTTATAGTATATTTTGAAATCAAGTAGTGTGATGCCAGCTTTGTTCTTCTTGCTCAGTATTGCTTTGGGTATTCAGAGTCTTTTGTGATTTCATATAAATTTTAGGATTTTTTTTTCTATTTCTCTGAAAAATGACATTGGAATTTTGATAGGGATTGTATTGCGTCTATAGATTGTTTTGAGCAGTATGAACATTTCAACAATATTAATTTTCATTCATGAACATGAGATATCTTTGCATTTATCTGTGTCTGCTTCAATTCCTTTTATCAATGTTTTATGGTTTTCAATGTATAGATTTTTCATCTTCTTGATTAAATTTATTCCTAAGTATTTTATTTTTGATGCTATGACAAATTAAACTGTTTCTTCATGTCTTTTTTTGATAGCTTATTGTTAATGTATAGAAACACAGCTGGTTTTTGTATGTTGATTTTTTATCCTGAAGCTTTACTGAATTCATTTATTCATTTTAACAGGTTTTGGTTGTGTTTTTAGGATTTTCTGCATATACGATCATGTATTTAATCTGCAAACAGAGACAATATTACTTCTTTCTTTCTTTGTATGCCTTTTGTTTATTTTTTATTGCCTAATTACTCTGACTAAAACTTTCAGTACTATGTTGAAAATAAGTGGTGAAATTGGGCATCCTTGTATTATCCCTAATCTTAGAGAAAAAATATTCAGCTTTCCACTGTTGGGTATGATGTTAGCTGTGGGCTTGTTATATATGGCCTCTATTATACTGAGGCACATTCCTTCTATACCTGATATTTTGAGAGTTTTTTTTTTTTTTTTTTTCATGAAAGGATACTGAATGTTGTCAAGTGCTTTTTCTGCATTTATTGAGAGGATCATATGATTTTTATTTTATATTCTGTTAACATGGTGTATAACCTTTACTGATTTGCATATGTTGAACCATTCTTGCATCCCAGTAATAAATCTTACTTGGTCATGGCATATGATCCTCTTACATCGTTGTTTAATTTGGTTCACTAGTATTTTGTTGAGGTTTTTTCACATCTGTGTTCATTGGGATATTTGGCCTGTGCTATGGTTTAGATATGGTGTGTTTGCTCCCACCATGTCCCTTGCTGAAATTTGATCTCCAGTATTGGAGGTGGGAACTGGTGAGAAGTGTTTAGGTCGTGAGGGGCAGATCCCTTGTTAGTGACTTGGCGCCCTTCTTGTGGGAGTGAGTGAGTTCCCACTCTTAGTTCCTGTGAGAACTGGTTGTTGAAAAGAACATGGCACTTCCTCCACTCCTTCTGTCTTTCTTCCTCTTACCATGTGATTTGCACATGTGGCTCTCCTTTACCTTCTGCCATGAGTGGAAGAAGCCTGAAGTTCTCAGCAGGAGCAGATACTGCTGCAATGCTTCATGTACTGTCTGATGAACCATGAGCAAAATAAACCTCTTTTCTTTATAAATTATCCAGTCTCAGGTGTTCCTTTATAGCAGTTCAAAACAGACTAAGTCACCTACCTTTTCCATTTTCTAAAAGAATTTGAGAAAGATTGGTGTAAATTCCTCTTTAAATGTTTGGTAGAATTCACCAGTGAAGCCATTAGGTCTTAGGCTTTTCTTTGTTGGGAGGTTTTTTGATTAGTTATTCAATCTTCTTTTGCATTATTGATCTCTTCAGATTTTCTATTTCCTCATGATTCAGTCTTGATAGGTCGGATCAAATGGTAGTTCTAATTTTAGTTCTTTAAGGAATCTCCATACTCTTTTTCATAGTGGTTGTACTAATTTACATTCTCACCAGCAGTGTAAAAGTGTTCCCTTTTCATCCTGTCCACACCAACATCTATTGTTTTTTGACTTTTTAATTATGGCTACTCTTGCAGGAGTAAGGCAGTATCTTGCTTGTGGTTTAAATTTTTATTTCCATGATGATTAGTGATGTTGAGCATTTTTTCATATGTTTACTGGCCATTTGTATATTTTCTTTTGAGAAATGTCTATTTATGTCATGTGTCCACTTTTTTTTGATGAGATCATTTGTTTTTTTCTAGATGATTTTTTGAGTTCCTTGTAGATTCTGGATATTAGTCCATTGTCAGATGCATAGTTTGCAAATATTTGCTCCCATTATATGGGTTGTCTGTTTATGCTGACAATTATTTCTTTTGCTGTACAAAAGGTTTTTAGTTTGATTAGGTTCCATTTATATATTTTTGTTTTGTTCCACTTGCTGTGGGAGTCTTACTCATGAATCCTTTGCCTAGGCAAATGTCCAGAAGAGTTTTTCCAATATTATCTTCTAGATGTTTTATGGTTTCAAGTCTTAGATTTAAGTTTTTGACCAATCTTGAGTTGATTTTTGAGTAAGGTGAAAGATATGGATCCAGTTTTACTCTTCTATCTGTGGCTAGCCAGTTTTCTCATCACCATTTGTTAAACAGAGTGTCCTTTCCCCCAGTTGATGTTTTTGTACGCTTTGTCAAAGATCAGTTGGTTGTAAGTATTTGGCTTTATTACTGGGTTCCCTATTCTGTTCCATTAGTCTATGTGCCTACTTTTATACCAGTACCATACTGTTTTGGTAACTATAGCTTTGTAGTATAATTTGAAGGCTGGTTAATGTGATGCCTCCAGATTTGTTTTTTCTCTTAGGATTGCTTTGGCTATTTGGGCTCCTTTTTGGTTCCACATTAATTTTAGGATTTTTTTTTTTCTAATTTTGTGAAAAATGATATTGGTACTTTGAATAGGAATTACATTGGACCTGTAGATTGCTTTGGGCAGTACGGTCATTTTAAAGATATTATTTCTTCCAATTTATGAGCATTGGATGTGCTTCCATTTGTTTGTGTCATCTATGATTTCTTTTAGCAGTGTTTTGTAGTTCTCCTTGTAGAGTTTTTTCACCTCCTTGGTTAAGTATATTCCTAGGTATTTTATTCTATTTTCTGCAGCTCTTGTAAAAGGGATTGAGCTCTTGACTTGATTCTCAGCTTGGCTGTTGTTGATATATAGTAGTGCTACTGATTTGTATACACTGATTTTGTAACCTGAGACTTTGCTGAATTCATTTATCAAATCTAGGAGTCTTTTGGATGAGTCTTTAGTGTTTTCTAGGTATATCATCATATCATCAGCCAACAGTGATAGTTTGATTTTCTATTTGCCAATTTGATGCCCTCTATTTCTTTCTCTTTCTTGATTGCTCTAGCTAGGACTTTCAGTACTATGTCAAATTGAAGTGGTGAAAGTGGGCATCCTTGTCTTGTTCCAGGTCCAAGGGCTAATGCTTTCAACTTTTTGCCATTCAGTATGATGTTTGCTGTGTGTTTTTTATATATGACTTTTATTATTTTGAGGTGAGTTCTTTCTGTGGATAATTTGTTGAGAGGTTTTATGATAAAGGGATGCCGAATTTTATCAAATGCTTTTTCTGCATCTACTGAAATTATTATATGACTTTTGTCTTTAATTCTGTTTATGTGACGTATCACATTTATTGACCTGAGTATGCTAAACCATCTATATATCCATGGGGTGAAGTCCACTTGATCATAGTGTATTATCTTTTTGATGTGGTGTTGGATTCAGTTAGGTAGTATTTTGTTGAAGAGTTTTGCATCTATGTTCATCAAGGATATCGACTGGTAGTTTTTGTTGTTGTTGTTGTTGTTGTTGTTATGTCATTTCCTGGTTTTGTTATGAGGATGATACTGGCTTCATAGAATGAGTTATGGAGGATTCTTTTTTCTTGATCTTTTGGAATAGTTTCAGTAGGAAACTATTAATTCTTCTTTGTTATTAATTTTTCTTTGAATGTCTGGTAGAATTCAGCTGTGAATCTGGCCAGAGGCTCATCCCTGTAATCCCAGCACTTTGGGAGGCCAAGGGCAGGTGAATTGCTTCAGGCCAGGAGTTCAAGACTGGCCTGGCCAACATGGTGAAACCCCATCTCTACTAAAATTACAAAACTTAGTTGAGTGTGGTGGCACATGCCTGTAATCTCAGCTTCTTGAGAGGCTGAGGCACAAGAATTGCTTGAACCAGGAAGGCAGAGGTTGCAGTGAGCAGAGATTATGCCACTGCACTCCAACCTGGCCAACAGAGTTAGACTCTGTCTCAAAACAAACAAACAAACAAAACAAAACAAAACAAAAAAATTCAATTGTGAATCACTCTGGCCCTGGGCTTTTATTATTATTATTAATGATTTAGTCTCGATGCTTGTTATTGATCTGTTCAGATAATTCATATTTCTTCCTGATTTAATCTAGGAGGATTGTATGTTTCCAGGAATTTATCCATTTCCTCTAGATTTTCTAGTTTGTGTGCATAAAGTTGTTCATAGTAGTCTTGAATGATCTTTTGTATTTCTGTGGTATTGATTGTAATGGCTCCAGTTTAATTTCTAATTGAGCTTATTTGAATCTTTTCTTTAGTTGGTTAATCTAGCTAATGGTTATCAACTTTGTTTATCTTTTTAAAGAGCCAGATATTTGTTTCATTCATCTTTTGTATTTTTTGTTTTAATTTTATTTAGTTCTGCTCTGATCTTTGTTATTTTTTTTTCTGCTGCTAGCTTTGGGTTTAGTTTGTTCTTGTTTCTATAGTTCCTTGAGATGTGACATTAGATTGCCAGTTTATGATCTTTGAGACTTTTTGATATAGACATTTACTGCTATAAACTTTCCTCTCAGCACTGCTTTTGTTGTATCCCAGAGGTTTTAATAACTTGTGTCACTATTATCATTCATTTCAAAGAATTTTTATATTTCCTTCTTGATTTCATTGGTAATCCCAAAAATCATTCAGGAGCAGATTGTTTAATTCCCATGTATTTGTATAGTTTTGAGGGTTCCTTTGGCAGTTGATTTTTAGTTTTATTCTATAGTGGTCTGAGAAGATACTTGATATAATTTAGATTTTTAAAAATTTATTTAGACTTGTTTTGTAATCTATCACATGGTCTGTCTTTGAGAATGTTCCATGTGCTGATGAGAAGAATGTATATTCTGTAGTTCTTGGATAGAATATACTGTAAATATGTGTTAGATCCACTTGTTTTAGATTATAGTTTAAGTCCTTTTTTTGTTGACTTTATGTCTCAATGATTTGTCTAGTGCAGTCAGTAGAGTGTTGAAGGCCCCCATTAATATTGTGTTGCCATCTATCTCGTTTCTCGGGTCTAGTAGTAATTGTTTTATAAATCTGGGAGCTCCAGTGTTAGGTACATATAAATTTAGGATTGTAGTATCTTCTTGTTGGGTTGATCCTTTTATCATTATATAGTGAACTTCTTTTTCTTTTTTCACTGTTGTTGCTTTAAAGTTTGTTTTATCTGATATAAGAATAGCTACTCCTGCTTGCTTTTGATTTACATTTGCATGAAATATCTTTTTAAGCCTTTTACCTTGAATGTATATGAATTCTCCCATATTAGGTAGGTCTCTTGAAGACAGCAGATACATTCTTCCAGTCTGTATTTTTTAAGTGGAGCATTTAAGCTATTTATGTTTAATGTTAATATTGAGATGTGAGGTATTGTTCAATTCATCATGCTAATTGATACCTAGATACTTTTTTTCTTCATTGTGTTATTGCTTCATAGGCCCTGTGAATTTTATGCTTTCAAGTAGTTCTATTCTGGTGTACACTGAGCTTTCATTTCAAGATTTAGAACTCATTTTAGCATTTCTCGTAGGGCTGGAGTGGTAGCGACAAATTTCCTTAGCATTTGTTTGCCTGAAAATGACTTCATTATTCCTTCATTTATGAAATTAGTTTTGCTGGAAAAAAATTATTGGATGACAGTTATTCTGTTTAAGGAGGCTAAAGATAGAAGCCCAATCCTTTCTAGCTTGTAAGCTTTCTGCTGAGAGGTCTGATGTTAGGTTTTCCTTTATAGGTTACCTGATACTTTTGTCTCACTGCTCTTAGAACTTTTTTTTTTTTTTTTTGTGAAAAGCCACCTCTTTTCATCTGCAGGAATGTTGATGTTCCAAGTAGAAAGGAATAGCCTGATGACTATATGCCTTCGTGATATCCTTTTTGCCATGACTCTCCCAGGATTTCTTTGAACTTCTTGTATTTGGATATCTAGATCTCTAGCAAGGCCAGGGAAGTTTTCCTCAATTATTTCCTCAAATGAGTTTTCCAAACTTTTTGCTTTCTCTTCTCTCTCAGGAACACTAGTTATTCTTAGGTTTGGACATTTTATGAAATACCGTATTTCTTGGACACTTTGTTCATTTCTTTTTGATTCTTTTTTCTTTATTTTTGTCTGATTGGGCTAATCTTTCTTGTGTTGTCTTTGAGCTCTGAAATCCTTTCTTCTACCTGTTCTAGTTTTTTGTTAATATTTTCCACTGCATTTTGTAATTTCCTAAATGCATCTTTTATTTCCAGAGGTTTTGATTGGTTTTCCTTTAAGATATCTATCTCTTTAGAAAAGTTTTTATTCATATCCTGAATTGTTTTTAAAATTTCTCTTTGGTTTTCACCTTTCTCTGGTATCTCCTTGTGAAGCTTAATAATCTTTTTCTTTCTTTCTTTTTTCTCTTTCTTTCCTTCTTTCTTTCTTTCTTTCTTTCTTTCTTTCTTTCTTTCTTTCTTTCTTTCTTTCTTTCTTTCTTTCCTTTCTTTCTTCTTTTTTTCTCCTCCTCCTCCTCCTTCTTCTCCTTCCTCTTTCTCCTCATCCTCCTTCTTCTCCTGCCCTTGCTACTTCCTACTCTCCCCCTCCCCTTCCTTCTCCTCCTCCTCCTTATTCCTCCTCCTCCTTATTCCTCCTCCTCCTCCTCCTCCTTCTTCCTCCTCTTCTTCTTCTCCTTCTTCTTCTTCTTCTTCTTCTTCTTCTTCTTCTTCTTCTTCTTCTCCTCCTCCTTCTTCTTCTTCTTCTTCCTCCTCCTCCTCTTCTTCTTCTTGTAGAGATGAGTTCTCACTCTGTTGCCCAGGATAATCTTAAACTCCTGAGCTCAAGCAATCCTTCCACCTCAGCCTCCCAAAGTGCTAAGATTACAGGAGTGAGCCACTGCACCTGGTCAAACTTTTGAATTCTTTATCTGGTATTTCAAAGATTTCATCTTGGTTTGGATTCATTGCTGGAAACCTACTGTGTTTTTTTAGGGGTATTGTAGAATCCTGTTTTGTCATGTTATCAGAATTATTTTTCTGGTTTCTTTTTATTTGTGTAGACTATTTCTTATAATTATTCTTGAATTTATTTTTGATTTGACTGGTTTTTTAATTTCTTTTTTCCCCTTTAAAGATATTACTTTAATGTTTATTGTTTATTGTAGCCTAATTCAGCTCTTGGTGCTTTCATGAGTGAAGACTCTGTATGAGTTCTTGCTTATAGGCAGTCTTTTTATAAAGCTTTCTCAGATGCTGGTTGTAGTAGCAATGTGCTTGGTGTGCAAGCAAGTCCACTTTCTCCTATAAGGTTGGTATGGTAGAGGTGTCTTGAAGCTTATCTAACTCCCCTGTGGTATGCACTTATTATTTTTTTATTTATTTCCACCTCAGTATTTTATTTACTAAGTTGAATATTTCTGGCTCTGGGTCAGTAGGAGTGTTGCTCAGTAGAAACCAGTTGTGGCGGCCAGGCACGGTAGCTCAAGCCTGTAATCCCAGCACTTTGGGAGGCCGAGGCGGGCAGATCACCAGTTCAGGAGATCGAGACCATCCTGGCTAACACAGTGAAACCCCGTCTCTACTAAAAATATAAAAAAATTAGCCAGGCATGGTGGCGGGTGCCTGTAGTCCCAGCTACTCGGGAGGCTGAGGCAGGAGAATGGCGTGAACCCAGGAGGCGGAGCTTGCAGTGAGCTGATATCATGCCACTGCACTCCAGCCTAGGCAACAGAGCAAGACTCCATAAAAAAAAAAAAATTCCAGTTGTGGCTAAAGCAGGTAAATAAATGCAATACTGGATGGTAGGCAGAAGTTCCAGCCTTGACAGAGGTGACTGGGAGACCTCTCAGTAAAACACACTGAGATCATGTCAGGGGAAGAGTGGGAGCCACCTCAGCTCTCCTGCCAGGCAAGCAGGAAAGTAATCCACCTCCCAGACATACTCCTGACCCAGTGTGCTCACTATTTAGATCAGAAAGCCACCTCTTTTCATCTGCAGGAATGTTGATGTTCCAAGTAGAAAGGAACTGTGACTCTACCTCTCATGTAAGCTTGAACCTGGAGAGTGCTCCTTCTGTGGGGATGCAGTCACCCTGAAGTGTTCCAGAAAGGCTGTCCATAGGTACACCCATGCCAAACTCCTGTGGGAGAAGCCCCAGTTGTGTCTGCAGTGGTAGATGAGGGTAAAAGAAGTCCTATTTTCCAAGATCTTTCACAAGCACCAAAACTGTCTGACTCTTGGGGTAGAGCTGCAGACTTTCCCTGCTAAGTCCAGCACTGTAACAGTGCCTCTGCTGAAAGAAACTTCCCAACAGCAGAAAGATCTGTATGAAAGGTAGGGATCATTTCGATCTTCTGCATATGGTTAGCCAGTGTTCTCAGCATTATTCATTGAATAGGGGATCCTTTTCCCATTAAAAATACACAATTTAAATGATTAAAAGAGAAATAAGAAATGGATACCACTTAACTATGGGAAACTTTATATATTTAAAAGCACAGGGAAAGTGCATTAAAGATGCCATATTCATTTATATTATTATTTGGTAGCATGTAAAAACATTAGATACATAAAAAGGGCTAATGGTTTTATCTTCTAATTATAGAACCAATGGTTAACCATTGGTTAACCTATGGTAAATGAGCAAATGTTAAAAAGACAAAAAAGATATACATATCTAGAAAAAAATTATAATCTGATCACATTGCGTTAATACCTATTGGCATTGTGGTGTATGTCTTCTAATCTTCTTTGTATTGTGGTACAATATATATTAACCATAATATGTCTTCTAATCTTCTTTGTATTGTGGTACAATATATATTAACCATAAAAGTAATAAAGCCAACATATTTGGCCCCTGCTTCCCTGGGTTTATGCTTGACAAAGTATTTACAGCTTTCTTTCACCTTGTCAGGTTTCCAATGAGGACATGGAAAACCACAGGCTTGTCCTCTCACACTGCTGCCTTACAGACCATCACTCTCCTTTTTTGAATGGCTCTGGCATTTGGGGTGGATTCTCTATATGGTAATCATCATAGTCAATGGTGACTTCTAATTCAGATAAATGTCTCTTTTCTTCATTTAGACTTGAAGGGAAAGGCTCCCCTGCACTATTCCCTCCTCTCCCCATAACTCCAACTACAGTGCTTTCCACATGGCATATGCATTTTTAAAAAATAGACACTTTAAAAACGTTTGTTACATGAATAAATTAGTAAACATCAGAGATGAGGAAAAGAAAACTGATGAGCATCAGTTCTTCCTTTGTTGCATATCACAGCTTCTTTGGGAAATTTTGGCATCTCTCCTATAAATTGTTAAAGTCCTTACAGGCAGGTACTGTAAGCCATCTTTGTGTGCATTTATCAAATATTTATTGAGCAAATGTTTATGTGTTAGATATTGTGATGAGGTAGAGGTGGGGTGAGAAGAAAGATACAAAGAGAATCTATGTAAATAAGACATTGTTTTGGCTTTAGAAGTTTAGAGATTAGTGGGGTTGGGGAAATGTAAGCATATCTTTCACACTGTCTAAGGGAAGGGAAGGGAAGGGAAGGGGCTAACATTTAGAGAGCATTTGCTATATAACCCTTTGCTAAGGTAGGTATTTTTATGCCCACTTTAAAACTGAGGAAAGAGAGGCTTCAAGGAGTTTACTGAAGATTGGGCTTTAAAGCTCTTTTAATTTGGAAATAGTAGGGATTGCAAGAATATTTGCGGTGTGAGCACATGAGCACTGGTTTCCTCACCATTTAATTGTAGTCAATTGAGGAAAGAATAGGAATTAAACCCAAAATATTTCTGTTTTCAGTCTGACTCTCAGACTAAAATTTGTTTATTCTTGGCTATCGGATTTTTCCTTTAGGCAACGGTATTCTCCTATCTGGTCTGTGTTTTATTTCTTAACTTTGCCTTTAGGGAGAGCTTCCCAGAAGAAGTGGCATTTGAATTGAGTTGGATAGTAATTATCCAGGTAGTCAAGGGCCTACAAGGCGAAGGAAGATATTCTGGGCCAATTAACAGAGTATGTTGAGACCTGGAATGTGTTTCTGAATCTCACATTCAAGGGAGTGCTGAGAAAGATGGGAAGTGAGTCTCTCAAGGTTGTTAGAGTTACGTATGAAGCCTTTTAACAAAATCAATATACCCATCTGGTCCTAGGATTCAGTATGTGACCACTTGAGCAGGCCATGTCCTGCACAGGAGCACCTGGCCAGTGGAGGCTAAACTCCCATTTGCTAGGTGGTAGACCCTGGCCTTGAGTGACTTTAGCCCAGAGGAAGTATAAACTTGTTTGTCTCATTCAACCGGAGTGGGTGCTTTTTCTAATTCATTGACTGAGTTGCCATTTTTGTGATTCATTCTCCAGGAGGAGATGCTTATTCTTACTTCACACAGAGGCTCAGTTTCGTAGACTGCTACCTTGCCTGGTGGTGTTCAAAAATTCCTGTTCTCTGGGAAAAGAAAGTTTTTCTTACTGATCTCTGTACAAGAGTCCCTGAATAGAAAACAAGTAGAGAATCCAAGTAGATAACATGTATAGTAAATACATTTTTCCCTCCCAGAAGGGAAGTATCTATCGTTTTACCCATCTGGCTATTCCTCCTTCTCCTTCTTCTTCTTCTTCTTCCCCTAATGAAACTATTTGCTTAAAAAAATTTTGGCCTCTATTTTGCTTCCTCATCTCTGCAATGGAGACAATGCCAGCACCTACTTCATGGAGCTCACGAAGTTTCAATATAGTAATTCATATCAAGATATTTAGAATAATGTCTGACAAATTAGATGTGCTCGAGAAGCATTAGTTTTCCTTCTCCTCCCTCCTTCTTCCTTCCCAGCTTCTCCTTGTACTTTTTCTTCTCTCCTTCCACTCTTTTTTCTATATAATCAAATGACTGTTTGCATCAATATGGTCTCTTCTCTCTTGCCTGCTGGCTGTCTCCTGCCCAAATCACTGTGAAATAAATTGGAGAGTCCTTACCACATTTACATAATGTTAAATAGCTTTAAAGGTATAAGTACTTTGAGGATTAATAGCATTCTTTTTTCTGGTATAGGTTTAATGTAATCACAAAGCCCTATTGACTGTTCTATCCATTTAAATGATTTTTATTAACATTATCAAGGAATGGTCTTTATCTTTAAACTCTGTTTTTATAATCAAGTATGCAAAAACCTCCAGGCACATTAAACTGGCATGAAGTCTTTAACTAATTAAATGAGTCAAGATGGTCTAATAGTAAGAACGTTTTTACAATTTTAAGTGAGTAAGTCAGCATCTATGAATTAATTTAAAATAAATGTATAATTCTTATGAAAGTATTTCAGTTCATTTTATTATGTCCAGTTTTTTTAAAGAAATGCACCTCCAAATCCACCAATTCCCAGGTTTTTGCTCATAAAGAGCTGAAACATTGATGACTTAAAGTAACACATATTTTGAAAATTATACACAGAATGACTTAGAGTGAATTACATAATTGTTTTTCCTGCCAGTGGATTTGTTTATTTCTTCATGTTGTTTTAAAAAGAGAGATGTAAAAATTATTTTGCATTTCCTAAGTAGACTAGCTGCAAGATGGGGGCATTATAAATTCACCATTGCAAATTCCCAAACCCAGCTCTGCTAGCTGGTAGTTGAAAATTACATATAGGTACCATTATGTAACTAATGAGAATAGGTAGAATAAAAGTCAACATCTATCAAATACCTATTTACTACAGAGAGCTTTAAGATTTGCTTTAGTGGTAATGGGCTCTTGGTGCATAAGAGATTATAAAATAAATCATGTATTACTTGCTTATTCCATCCCCTTTATGCATTTTATTCTGTTAAAATTTTGAGGAAGAAATATGATTTTGTTTTCTTGGATTAATTTTCTTATTGGGAGTCTACTCATCATATAAAAGCATAGTAAGACTAATGTTTGCAAGAAATGGAATATTTGACTGTATAATAAATACTGGTAATGCTTACTCAGATATGTCATCAGGAAGATTATTGTGATCACTTCTTTTTTAAAGGCGGAATAATACCTCACTGTATATACAATGCATTTTCTTTATCCATTTGTCTGTCCATGGACATTTAGGTTGTTTCTATATCTTGGCTATTATGAATAATGTTGCAATGAACACGGGAATGCAGGTATCTTAATAAGGTGATTTCATCTCCTTTGGGTATAGACCCGGAAGAGGGATTGCTAACTTGCCTTTTGCTACAACATGGATGGGCCTGGAGGACATTATGTTAAGTGAAATAAACCAGACACAGAAACAGAACTATTGCATAATCTCACTTATATGTGGGAACTAAAAGAGCTCAAGTACATAGAGATGGAGAATGAAATAGTGGTTAACATGAGCTGAGGGTAGGGGGAGGAAATAGTGAGATGTAGGTCAAGGACACAAACTAACAGATATGTAGGATGAACGTAGTTAGAGATCTAATGTACAACATGAATAAAGTTAACAAATTGTAGTGTATTAAGGATTTTTGTTAAATAAGTATATTTTAAGTGCTCTTGTCACAAAAAAGTAACTATGTGAAATGATAGATACGTTAATCTCCCTCACCATAATAACCATTTTACTAGCTATATGTACCCCATAACATCATGTTGTAAACCTAAAATATACACAATAAAATTATTTTTCTTTTAAAAAAGAAGATTATTAGGTACTCTTAAGTTAGTCTGGAAATGGATAAAGTATTTCCTCTCAGGACTTTTGCAAACAAGCACTGATTTTTACATAGTCTAGTTTAGAAATATGTATTTTCTTTAGTTTGTTTTTCTGGAAGAAAAACAGATTTCACAGAAATGCTACATTTCTTATTTTTTTAGATTCCTTGAGAGTAAGGGAAAAGAGCAGATCATATTCCTATGTGGTCTGGAAAGAATTTGATTTTCCAGAATTTTAAACAATTCTGCCTGATGAGGGCTTCGGGAGTATAATGATCCCCCTTGTAGCAATTTTAGGCATACATCTATTACTCTTAAGTGATAACTGGTAACTCTTAAAATCAGCTTACCTAGAGGATAACTGATACTGATTGATGGACTGTGGGGGCAACCAAGTTTCACTTAGGAGAAGAATGGATATCATTATGTCATTCCATTATGATTACCCTCCCCCATTTTAAAATGAAATATCCAGAGGAAAAGAGACAAGGATTATAAATAATTATGGTAGAAGGAGCCATCCATTACTTTCAGAAGTTCCTGGTCTGGATGGGTTAACAGACTAGACAAAAATAAATGACTCTATGTATTGAATAACACAATTGTTGTACCAGTTTTATGTTATAGTGGTTAAAGTACAAGTGATGAACTCAGACAGTCCAGGTTCAAAATCTTGTTCTGCCACGCTTTAACTATGTGGTTCTGGACAAGTGTTTAAGCTCTTTAAGCATCAATTTTCTCGTCTGTTTAATGGGGATAAGAGTACACATGCTAATTTTTTTTTTTTTTGGTGAGGATTAAATGAGCTAATACTCATGCAAAGTGCTTAGTACACAGTAAGTACTCAACTAATGTAAGTTATTTTGGCTAGATGTATGCTCGTGGATGACAGAGTCCTTAACTGATAAAGGGGCTGAGGGTAGAGCAGTGATCTCAGTCAGGTGGCATAGGTGAAGGAGCACATCCTGTAGAAGAGAAGAGAAAATTTGACCTTGTTTTTGAAGTGCCAGTGAATATTCATTGGTGAAGAAAAGAGAAGGAGTATCTCAGGCACTGTAGTTGGCATGCAACTAAAAACAGACATGCTTGTGAGACTAAATAAATCATGCTGATTATAGTTTGGAAATAGATTTACTTGGCCAGAGGTAGATTTGTACAGGAAAGCAAGAAAGGATGGAGTTGATTACATAAATGGCCAGATGTATGTTAGCTTACATTTAAAAAATCTATTTGACAATAGGGAGATTGTGTATCTTTAAACTAAAGAATGAGATCATAAAACAGATATTTGTCAAAGTGATTTCAGCAGCAGTTTCTGGGTTGGGTAGGGAGACAATGGTATCTATGGAGGGTGTTGATAATCCAGGTACTGCTGATACAGGTCCAGGAATTGGAAAGCAAGAGTGTAATTCCGAGAGGTAGTTTATATGCAGGGATGATAGTTTGGTAATAGACTCAAGGTGGGAACTCAAATAGAGTAGTTAATAATAATACCTTAAGTTATTACCTTATCTACTTACCTGCTATATAAATAGAACCTCCCATTTCACCACACAACATTTATGCTGGAAATGGAGAAAGAGACATACTTTGTGTAACAACATCAGGGATTCTACAATGATGATATCAAAGTTCCAGATTTTGGTTGCTCCAAAGGAATCTTATTATTGAGGGACTGGAGGGAGATGAATTACTCTGCATGAGAAAATTACATATATGTGCATATATTTATTAAAATATATATTTTGCTCCTGATTAAGTTGTTTTAGGAGGGGGATGTGAGAAGGCAGAGGAGACAGAGAATAGCCAAAAACTTTAATGAATGGAGATGTCATATATTACATGTGAGTTTTTGTGTAATGCTGGTGTGTGTATATATATATAGTCTGTCTCAATTTACAATATATACATATTCAGTATTCCCAGGCACTCAGACACCAATGTCACGCCACAAGGGGTGAGTGTTTTAATTTTTGTGTTTGTAAATTATGGAGGTCGATGTAGTGTGGAGGATAACTTAGGCTTAGGAAGGAAAGACGATCCTTAGACTGAACTAACTGAGCAGAGATGTGAGCTGTCCCATCTCTAGGAGAGGTGTTCATGATAATATAATTCTGGGAATCTGCAGAAATCCCTGGGATGACATGGACTTCCTCCAAGTCACTGGACGTGGTCTTCAGCTTCTTACTGTGATTTTCAGGGATGAACCAACAGGCTGAATTTTTATAGGGATAAAGTTGTCTTTACATTCTTACTTTTGTAGGGATAAGAGGTGCCTAAATATGTCTGCTGCTTTTAGTATTATGTGCCCAAAGAGCCCCTTCCCATCTCCTCTACGGCTAAGCTGCTCTCAACGGCTTCCTGATGCTGCTGCCCAGAAAGGAGCCTCAGAGGAGTTAATTTGCCAGCCAGGCTGGTTTGGCTTCTCTTAGCCTTTTCACAAACACTAAAACATCACACTGTGCGTGCCTGTGTCCTTCTGCCTTATTCTCAGGACGGAAAGTCCCCCTCTCCCACTCATTCGTCAATAATGATGGTAGTTAGAGATGATCTTTTTACGGCAGAGTAACATTTAGAAATTTTACATACTTAATGTCTGCACCCAGAATTGCTGGGAAGAAAATCTGAGGCACTAGATATTTTCTGCAGATGCTCCTTTACTTATGATGGGGTCACTTTCTGATAAACCCATCCTAAGTGGACAATACTGAAAATTGAGACACACTAGACAAGGCTATAGTTCTGGTTGGCAAACTTGGGCAAGTTATTTCACCTCTCAAAGCTTCTAACATTCAGCTGAAAGACATGGATAACCAAGCCCACTTCATAAGGTCATTATAAGTTTTAAAAGGGAGAACGAAGGCAAAGCCCTCATCATACAGGGCTTGATGCTCAGCAATAGGGGAAGGATGTGGGCCCTGACTCTGAGACAGTGGTGGCAGCTTCCAGATTCACCTGGGTGGTGCACTGGTTCAGGAAGAGCAACAGACTGTTATGGACTGAATTGTATCTTCCAAAATTCATACATTTAATCTCTAATCCAATGTGACAGGTGTCCTCATAAGAAAAGGAAATATGGGCAGACAGAAAGACACCAGAGACTTCCACACACACACAAAAAGAGGACGTGAAGACACAAGGAGAAGGCGGCCATCTGCAAGTGAAGGAGAGAAGTCTCAGGAGAAACCAAAGGTACCAACACTCTAATCTTAGAATTCCAGCCTCCAGAATAGTGAGAAAATAAATTTCTGTTGTTTTTTTTAAAAAGAGAAACTATTGTAAGTTGAATATGTGTTTTTGACTTACAGTATTTTCAACTTATGATGGGTTTATTTGGATACAGCCCCATTGTATGACATAGCTCCATATATCTGTACACTGAGGAGCATACTGAAAGTGTACCTGTTTCACACCATGATAAAGTTGAAAAATTGCTATCCACTTGGAGTCATCTTTTGGTCTTTATCTCATGTTTGTTTTTTTTTTTTTTTTTTTTTGGTTATAATGCAATTCTTAACTTAAATGCCACAAGGCACAAGCCCAAATAAATATGCCACCTACTTTTTTTGCTGTTATTATTATACTTAAATATTTTTTCCTGCTTTATAGCAGAATATTTTGCTGTTGAAATGAAATGAGAAAGGATGGAATTGATTAGATAAACGACCAGATGTATGTTAGCTTACATTAAAAAGAAATATATATTTGGCAACAGGGAGCTTTTGTGCCTTTAAACTAAGGAATGAAATTATAGAACAAATATTTGCGAAAGCAAAATGAGGGTTGTGGGTGGGAAGTTAGGTGAAAAGAAAATAGGGAGAACTGTGTAGGATTAGAAGCAGACCCCTTGGGCTGGAATCGCTGCTCCTCCACTTTCTAACCGGTAACCTTAAATAAGTTAAACTCCCCACTTTTTAAACTCATGTAAAATGGAGTTCATAATAGTTCCTACCTCACAGGTATAAGATAATTCATGTAAAACTCCTAGAATGGTCCTGGTTACCTAAGGAGTGCTCATTAGCTATTTATTACGATGATTGTTATAACATTATTATTTACAAGAAAAGTCAGTCTACTGAAAAAAGTCAATCTCATTATTTCATTGGTTTCATCTTGTTTTTGACTCAAAGTGACACTTTTTTATTTGATTATTTATGATAGTCAATACATTTGTTTTCATATGACTTCTGGCTCTGTTCAAATGCAAATTCATGTTTAAAAGCATAAACGTTTGATACAAGTATAGATATTCCAAGAATGCGCCATTGAACTTGCAGACAGCACCAAAAAATAGAACCTCTAATTTCAGCATGATTGGAAAGAATGTAGTGTCCCCAGGTGGGACTACTGTGAAGGAGATAACATTCATTTGAAAATGTAGGTTCTGTTTGTTTGTTTGTTTGTTAATAACAAATTCATTCATAATACTGTAATAGAAAAATGGTTCCCCAAAGATGTTCACATCTTAATTCCCAGAACCTGTGAACTGTTAAATTACATGGCAAGGAGGAATTAAAGTTGCTAATCAGCTGATTTTGAGATGGGTAGATTATCCTGGATTATCTAGGTGGGCTTAATGTAATCGTAGGGTCCTTATAGGTTAAAGAAGGAAGGAGAGTCAGCGTCAAAGTGGTGCAGTGTGTGAAGTTTATCCACCCATTTCTGGCTTTAAAGATGAGAGGGGGCCAGGAGCTAAATTTGTGGGCAGCCTCCAGAAGCTAGAATGGTAAGGAAACAGATTTTCCTCTGTCTAGAGCCTCCAGAAAGAACACAGCCCTGCTGCCACCTTGACTTTAGCTCAATGAGATCCATTTCAGACTTCTGACTTCTAGACTGTCAAATAATGAATCTGTGTTGTTTTAAGCCACCATGTTTTTTGATAATTTGTTATAGCAGCAATAGGAAACTAATACAATGTCTGTCTTTGTCATGTTTCATGCCATGGGTTAAGTTTAAAATTATAGTTTTTTTGTTTGTGTTTTTGTTATTTTAGGATACTTGGAAGTAGGATAAAGATCACTTTCAGAAAGGAGTACACCGAAAAAATTACTACCCAAGATATCAATGTCACTAAAGGAATATTCTCTGCTATTTAAGTGGAAAAGTGATTTCCCTTTCCATTTCATCAGGCAGAGATTATTATACATTTTGAAGCACATTTTGGAGCTTGGAAGAAGAATGAAGGATAAATAAGGGTCTTGTTCTGTGGACAAAGCAAATCATGGAACAGAACCTTACCTTGGGCAGAATGGCTGTGTTTGTGGAAAGTTTGAAGAGATTAAACTGATGAAACTTCTATTTATAGAACTATTCTGATTGTTTCTGTTTTCCCCAGGCTACTGGAGGTAAATACATATGCTCTTCATTGCCGAATATGTTTTATTTTTTCCGTCAAAATGTATGTGATAGAGTATCTGCAACTTTTGCATATATTAAAACTACAAAGAGAACAAAGGGACAACTTAAAAAGATGATAGTGTGTAAGTTGGCATGAGCTGAGGAAGTTTATGTGCTAAAATGATTACATGGGAGCATAATTTTGTGGAAGGGGGCAAGAAATATATAGGACATGCAAGAGTGAAGCTCAAAACTGAAAGGAGCATATTCTCGAAATGGATCACAGGGAAGGATTCAAACAAGAGAATCTCAGTAGAACTGTTACAGCCAAAAGAGGCAAAGAAAATGAAGAGGCTAACTGAGCTAATGCTAACTGAAGGAATTAAAAGGAATAAGCATGCTCATTTATAATTTTATCATGGAAAAAGAAATACAAGTGGGAGAATGGTCCATCAATAAATGAGGGAGGAGAAATCAATGTTAGTTGTAAAATGTCTGGCTATTGAACTGCTGTTTTCAAGTCAGCCTTTATAAAGAAATAGGGGTCTGGATAATTAGGAAGTAATTAAGGACCAACTGACTTTCAGGCACTATTGATGATAAATAAGTAAATAATTACTACTTGCATTAACAAAATATGTGTGTATGTAGAAGAAATGCATTCTATATAAATTTCCACATTTTCATGGTAATTATTGTACCACTTGTTTAACTAGCCAATGGGTGGGGGAAAAAATAACCCACCTCCAAACATGCACAATTAAATAGATGCAATGATTAGGCCAGAGGAAAAAGACCAAGGAATAAACTTTTCAGGCTGAAATAAAAATAATCTGCTATCAGCTTATGTAAACAAATTAAATAACAAAACACACACAGCAAACAATACTATAGTAAAATAATTTGGTCTGCAGTTGCCAGGTGTGAGATTAGGAACTGTACGATGCAAAGTATCTTTCTTAGTTGTCCAGTGAGCCTGGACCACCCAAAAGACTAATTTAACAATTTTTACAAGTGCTACGTAACTGGGAGATTTACATCTCTCAGAACTAAAATTTTATGGAAAATTGTAAACTTTCCAGTTTGTGCTACATAATGTGGACTGAGGTATGAGCTGGGTATACAGTCTGAATTGGATAAACATGTCTCCTACACTTTTGAAACATGAAGGAATTGATGTAAGAATGGAGGGTTTTTTTTGTTTTTTTTTTTGTTTTTTTGGTAATTCAGAGGTAGTACAGAATGGTAAAGAACAAAAGAGTTTCAGTCAGACAGACCTAGTTTAGAATCTTGCCTCAACCTCATGCAATAAGCACATGGGCAAATGCTTTAACCTTTTTGAGGGATGGTAATTATATTTACTACATATGGTTGTATGAAGATAAAGTGAAATCATAGATATACAGTTCTTGGCACAAAGTAGATAATAAATACAATTTATTATCATAATAATATGGTAAACTTAAGTATAACATGTGATATAAACACTTGCTCAAAAGCTAGAGAATCCAGAATCTATTTTTGTTTTAGTTTTGAATGACATAGAACTTGTGAGACTGGTACTTGATAAATGGTATCTATTAATGGTATTTATTATTTAGCCCTGTTACCTTAGAAAAATTATAGTCTTATTTGCCACCGAAATGAGGATTAACCTATTTTTTTTGGTCAGCATTTTTGTATTCTGAGCATTATTGGAGCACATGGTTCCTGAAGGAATTTGAGTTTACGTGGAGAGGTAAAACTAATATACAGGAAACAACTGGAGGTAAAAGTGGGTCTAATTTACTACAAGTACTACAGGAGTTCAGAGAGCAGAGAGGGTAGGGCATTGTAGTAACAGAAGGTATGGCAAGGACAAAGTGGTGCTTACTCTGGGCCTTGAGTATTATTTAAGATTTGTATGGATGAGGAGATGATGATGAAGAGGCTGGAATGCTTTTTGGGTGGGAAAGCAGCCTAAGCTGGTGTGAAAGTAGAAATGAATGCATCTAGTGATTGCATCTCTGAAACATGTGGCATGTGACCTGATATAAGATATGACGATTGCATCAGAATATTTGAAATTGGGCCATTGGTCTACATATGAGGAAAGGTTAATAGATGTTGACTAGAAGGGAGTGTTAAAGTTGGATAAATAACTGGAGGACAAAGCAGAAAGCTGCTGTCACTCGCAATAACTGCCTTTCTAAGGGTGTTGTGGTTTTAGATGAAATGAGATATTTGAATCCCTAAAGCAGTTTTCTTTTTGTGGGAGCTCTACAACTGTCCATAGAAATTTCACTTTTCTTGTCGGAGTCCTCCACTAGTCTATGAGTCTCTTAAGGTAGGAACCAAGCTTTGTTTATTTCCATACATGAGCACTTAACACAGTACCTGTCACGTAATAACAAATGTGAAATATTTGTGGCATGAATGAAAGTTTCTGTGTAGTTATAAACATGAAATAACATTTTATTTTTCTTGAGATGGAGTTGTGCTCTGTCGCAGAGGCTGGAGTGCAATGGCACAATGTTGGCTCACTGCAACCTCTGCCTCTGAGGTTCAAGTGATTCTCCTGCCTCAGCCTGCCGAGCAGCTGGGACTACAGGTGCGTGTCACCATGCCTAGCTAATTTTTTGTGTTTTTAGTAGAGATGAGATTTCACTGTGTTGGCCAGGTTGGTCTCGAACTCCTGACCTCAAACGATCTGCCTGCCTCGGCCTCCCAAAGTGCTGGGATTACAGGCATGAGCCACTGCGCCTGGCCAAAATAGCATTCACTATTTGTGTTTTATTACATTTACTTTAGTTTTACATTTTATCTACTTCTAAAAGGTTTTACAGTGGCTTGCACATTGAAATAGAATACCTGCTAAGAAACAGGTCATAGTAATGGGATGGCTGGGCCATTACTGGGGATATACCCAAAGGATTATAAATTATGCTGCTATAAAGACACATGCACACGTATGTTTATTGCAGCACTATTCACAATAGCAAAGACTTGGAATCAACCCAAATGTCCATCAGTGACAGATTGGATTAAGAAAATGTGGCATATATACACCATGGAATACTATGCAGCCATAAAAAAGGATGAGTTTGTGTCCTTTGTAGGGACATGGATGCAGCTGGAATCCATCATTCTTAGCAAACTATCACAAGAACAGAAAACCAAACACCGCATGTTCTCACTCATAGGTGGGAACTGAACAATGAGATCACTTGGACTCGGGAAGGGGAACATCACACACCGGGGCCTATCATGGGGAGGGGGGCGGGGGGAGGGATTGCATTGGGAGTTATACCTGATGTAAATGACGAGTTGATGGGTGCAGCACACCAACAAGGCACAAGTATACATATGTAACAAACCTGCACGTTATGCACATGTACCCTACAACTTACAGTATAATAATAATAAATAAATTTAAAAAAAAAAAAAAAAAAAAGAAACAGGTCATATTTCAGAAAGAGAAAATTCCCCTCCTTTTAGGCACCAAGGCCAAACAGATTATGATATTCAGGGAAGACAGTTTGGATTTGGTTTCTGGCAGCTGTAACATAAAGAGAATCATACGTACTTTCCTTTTCTGATATGCAGTCTACAACATTTAAGTACAGAGAAAGAGTTTTCCCTGGAAACAAACTGGAGGAGGAAGTGATCACATGGGACCTTGTAATATTTCAGTTAAACATTCCTATATAGGGAAGGAAGTTCAATTGGATTTGAGTGAGCATAAAATAGGCTCTAGAGAGAATTTGGCACTGAGACCAACCCCATTTCTTCTGGCTTTCCAGATGGTTCAGGGATGAAATTTACCCCATTGTTGTTGTTGTTGTTCTTAAATTTTGGAAGTGCTGTGCATCTGGAAAAAATAACCAGGAATTCAATTGTTTAAGAAGTAAAGATATTTAGGTACAAATAAAGAATGGGGCTCACTTAAATGATTTTGCTTTGAAACATGGTAACATGGTAAATAACCTAGAGAATAGCATTAAACACTTTGCAGAACCATGGGTCATAAATCTGTAACAACACTTTGATTAATTTGGAATCTTCATGAGCAGAGATGAAGAAAATAGTCCTTGAATTGATTTCCACATTATGCTGATTTTGTGATCATCTGTGTACCAAGAGACCACCCAATTTATCTCTGTTGTAACTAACACCAGATTTTGTCTTGGGTTTGAAATCTTTGGCTATGACATGCAACATATTTTAAAAATCTGTTTGATTGATAGTTTAATCGTTG
The DNA here is from genome assembly GCF_003255815.1 of Theropithecus gelada. NCBI lineage: Eukaryota > Metazoa > Chordata > Mammalia > Primates > Cercopithecidae > Theropithecus > Theropithecus gelada. Next base: position 134,051,877 of record NC_037669.1, read on the forward strand.
TTCCCCATTACATCAGCAGCCAGGCCTAGTATTCCAAGTTTGAAGGATTGTTGTGCCTCTGTCCCTGTGTCACATAAAGTACTTGTGGCTTGCCAATGGTAGATCTGATTGCAGCTTTATAGAATTCAGACATAGTTGAAAGTTTAAATGTTACATTTATTTTTTAGATAGCACATGATTTCTATTCCTCCTGTTATAAAATAAAATCAGCTTTCCAGTTGTTTTCATCATGTGCTCTTGTGTCTTCTGTCTTCCATATTTATATGTGTATAAAAATTTTATACTTTTGAAAAACTATTGGGAAAAGCCAGTTGCCACTTGCTGTTTTTGACCTAAGTAGGCAAACATATAACCAAGTTTTCATATGGTGTAGTTTTAAGTTCTTCCTGTTGGTCAGTGCCATTATTCTAGGGTTTCCATGTGATTTAACAATCAGGTAAGTCAGCATGGCTTTAGAGGCTGAAAGAAATTCAACCAGGCCTAAAATTGCCTATATCAAAGTATAACATTTAATTGAACTTGGCATTGGCATTCCTCTGCTGATGGTATACTCTGTTGCCCAGACAAAATTAAGTAGGTAAAATTTGTCTGCAGGGATTCTGCTTCATAGGCTTTCTCTATGATTTCTCTACTTGTTTAATGACATTTTTAGGTTTTCATATGGTTAGCTTTGTGTCCCCACCCAAATCTCATCTTGAATTGTAATCCGCAGAATTCCCATGTGTCAAGGGAGAGACCAGGTGGATGTAACTGAATCATGTCGACAGTTTCCCCCATGCTGTTCTCGTGATAGTGAGTGAGTTCTCACGAGATCTGATAGTTTTATAAGGGGCTCTTCCCCACTTTGCTTAGCACTTCTCCTTCTTCCTGCCTTGTCAAGAAGGTACCTTGCATCCTCTTTGTCTTCTGCCATGATTGTCAGTTTCCTGAGGCCTCCCCAGCAATGCTGAACTGTGAGTCAATTAAAGCTCTTTCCTTTATAAATCACCTAGTTTCAGGCAGTTCTTTATGGCAGCATATAAAAGACTAATATAGTAAGTTGGTACCACAGAGAGTGGGGTGCTGCTATAAAGATACCTGAAAATGTGGAAGTGACTGTGGAACTGGGTAACAGGCAAAGGTTGGAACAGTTTTGAGGGGTCAGAATAAAACAGGAAGATTTGGGAAAGTTTAGAGCATCCTAGAGACTTGTTGAATGGTTTTGACCAAAATGATGATAGTGATATGGACAATGAAATCCAGGCTGAGGTGGTCTTGGATGGAGATGAGGAACTTGTTGGGAACTGGAGCAAAGGTGACTCTTGCTATGCTTTAACAAAGAGACTTGTGGCATTTTGCCCCTTCCCTAGAGATCTGTGAAACTTTGAACTTGAGAGAGATGACTTAGGGTATCTGGTGGAAAAAATTTCTAAGCAGCAAAGTGTTCAAGAAGTAACTTGGGTGCTCTTAAAAGCATTCAGTTTTATGTATTCATAAACAGATGATTTGGTGTTGGAACTTGTGTTTACAAGGGAAGCAGAGCAGAAAAATTTAGAATATTTGCAGCCTGACAATGTGACAGAAAAGAAAAACCAATTTTCTGAGAAATTCAAGCCTACTGCAGAAATTTGCATAAGTAACAAGAAGCCAAATGTTTATCACCAAGACAATGAGGAAAATGTCTTCAGGGCATGTCAGAGGTCTTCACAGCAGTCCCTCTCAGAGACCTAGGAGAAGGCTGGGCCCAGAGCCCCACTGCTCCATTCAAGAGCAGCCTCAGGACTTGGTGCCATGCATCCTAGCCATTCCAAAAATGGGCCATGGCACAGCTAGGTCCATTGCTTCAGAGGGTGCAAACCCCAAGCCTTGGCAGCTTACACGTGGTGTTGGGCTTGTGGGGTACACAGATATCAACAATAGAGGTTTGGGAACCCCTGTCTAGATTTCAGAGGATATATAGAAATGCCTGGATGTCCATGCAGAAGTTTGCTGCAGTGGTGGAGCCCTAATGGAGAACCTCTGCTAGAGCAGTGTAGAAGGGAAATGTGGGGTGGGAGCCCCCACACAGAGTCCCCGTTGGGACACTGCCTAGTGGAGCTGTGAGAAGAGGACCACCATCTCCAGATCCCAGAATGGTACATCCACCAACAGCTTGCGCTGTGCACCTAGAAAAGCCACAGACACTCAAATCCAGCTCGTGAAAGCAGCCAGGAGGAGGGCTGTACCCTGCAAAGCCACAGGGGTGGAGCTGCCCAAGGCCATGGGAACCCGCCTTTTGCATCAGTGTAATCTGGAAGTGAGACATGGACTCAAAGGAGATCATTTTGGAGCTTTAAGATTCGACTGCCTGGCTGGATTTCAGACTTGCATGGGGCCTGTAGACCATTTGTTTTGGCCAATATCTTCCATTTGTAATGGGTGTATTTACACAATACCTGTGCCCCTATTGTATCTCAGAAGTAACTAACTTGCTTTTGATTTTTAGGCTCATAGGTGGAAGAGACTTGCCTTGTCTCAGATGAGACTTTGGATTTGGACTTTTCATTAATGCTGGAATGAATTTGAATTAAGACTTTGGGGGACTGTTGGGAAGGCATGATTTGTTTTGGAATGGGAAAGGGACATGAGATTTGGGAGGGGCCAGGGCAGAATGATATGGTTAGGCTTTGTGTCCCCACCCAAATCTCATCTTGAATTCTAATCCCCACATGTCAAGGGAGAGACAAGGCGAGGTAATTGAATCATAGAGGCAGTTTATTCCATGCTGTTCTCATGATAGTGAGTGAGTTCTTAGAAGATCGGATGGTTTTAAAGGGGCTCTTCCCCGCTTCACTGAGTATTTCTCCTTCCTGCCATCTTGTGAAGAAGGTGCTTTACTTCCCCTTCACCTTCTGCCATGATTGTAAATTTCCTGAGGCTTCCTTAATCACGCTGAACTGTGAGTAATTAAACCTCTTTCCTTTATAAATTACTCAGTCTTGTGTATGCCTTTATTAGCAGCATGAGAACAAACTAATATACTTTTTAATTTTATTGAGACTTGATTTATGTCCCAGAGATTATGGGCTCAGTTTGTAAATGTTTTGTGTGAACTTGAAAGCAATTCTGTTGGTGTTGGTCTGTAATTTTCAATTATGTCAATTGGTGGATAGTCTGTAATTTTCAGTTATATCAATAGGTTGATAGTCTGTGTCAAGCCTTTAATATCCTTACTAATTTTCTGTCCATATATTCTATCAGTTATTGAGAGAGAAGGTTGAAATATCTGCCTATGTGGATTGTGACTTGTCTAATTCTCCTTGTGGTTTTATCAGTTTTTGTTTCATACATTTCGGAGTTTGTCATTAGGTACATACACATTTATAGTTGTTATATCCACTTACTGAATTGACCCTCTTATCAGTAGAAAATGACCCTGCTTATTACTGTTAGTATTGTTTGGTCTAAAAAGCAAGAATATTTATTATGTCTAATGTTAATATAGCCACTTCAATTTTCTTTTAATCAGTGTTAGCACACTATATCCCCAATTCTTTTAGTTTTAACATGTTTGTGACTTTATATTTGACTCTTGATATTTAAACCAGTCTGACAATTGCTGGCTCTTCATTGAAGCATTTAGACCATTTATGTTTAGTGTGATTATTACTCTAGCCGGCTTTAAATTTACCACTTTGCCTTTTTTCTATTTTCTCATCTTTTCTTTTCTTTTATTTATTTATTTATTTATTTATTTATTATTATTATACTTTAAGTTGTAGGGTACATGTGCATAACGTGCAGGTTTGTTACATATGTATACTTGTGCCATGTTGGTCTACTGCACCCATCAACTCGTCATTTACATCAGGTATAACTCCCAATGCAATCCCACCCCCCTCCCCCCTCCCCATGATAGGCCCCGGTGTGTGATGTTCCCCTTCCTGAGTCCAAGTGATCTCATTGTTCAGTTCCCACCTATGAGTGAGAACATGCGGTGTTTGGTTTTCTGTTCTTGTGATAGTTTGCTAAGAATGATGGTTTCCAGCTGCATCCATGTCCCTACAAAGGACGCAAACTCATCCTTTTTTATGGCTGCATAGTATTCCATGGTGTATATATGCCACATTTTCTTAATCCAATCTGTCACTGATGGACATTTGGGTTGATTCCAAGTCTTTGCTATTGTGAATAGTGCTGCAATAAACATACGTGTGCATGTGTCTTTATAGCAGCATAATTTATAATCCTTTGGGTATATCCCCAGTAATGGGATGGCTGGGTCATATGGTACATCTAGTTCTAGATCCTTGAGGAATCGCCATACTGTTTTCCATAATGGTTGAACTAGTTTACAATCCCACCAACAGTGTAAAAGTGTTCCTATTTCTCCACATTCTCTCCAGCACCTGTTGTTTCCTGACTTTTTAATGATCGCCATTCTAACTGGTGTGAGATGGTATCTCATTGTGGTTTTGATTTGCATTTCTCTGATGGCCAGTGATGATGAGCATTTCTTCATATGTCTGTTGGCTGTATGAATGTCTTCTTTTGAGAAATGTCTGTTCATATCCTTTGCCCACTTTTTGATGGGGTTGTTTGTTTTTTTCTTGTAAATTTGTTGGAGTTCTTTGTAGGTTCTGGATATTAGCCCTTTGTCAGATGAGTAGATTGCAAAAATTTTCTCCCATTCTGTAGGTTGCCTGTTCACTCTGATGGTAGTTTCTTTTGCTGTGCAGAAGCTCTTTAGTTTAATGACATCCCATTTGTCAATTTTAGCTTTTGCTGCCGTTGCTTTTGGTGTTTTAGACATGAAGTCTTTGCCCATGCCTATGTCCTGAATGGTACTACCTAGGTTTTCCTCTAGGATTTTTATGGTATTAGGTCTAACATTTAAGTCTCTAATCCATCTTGAATTAATTTTCGTATAAGGAGTAAGGAAAGGATCCAGTTTCAGCTTTCTACTTATGGCTAGCCAATTTTCCCAGCACCATTTATTAAATAGGGAATCCTTTCCCCATTTCTTGTTTCTCTCAGGTTTGTCAAAGATCAGATGGCTGTAGATGTGTGGTATTATTTCTGAGGACTCTGTTCTGTTCCATTGGTCTATATCTCTGTTTTGGTACCAGTACCATGCTGTTTTGGTTACTGTAGCCTTGTAGTATAGTTTGAAGTCAGGTAGCGTGATGCCTCCAGCTTTGTTCTTTTGACTTAGGATTGTCTTGGAGATGCGGGCTCTTTTTTGGTTCCATATGAACTTTAAAGCAGTTTTTTCCAATTCTGTGAAGAAACTCATTGGTAGCTTGATGGGGATGGCATTGAATCTATAAATTACCTTGGGCAGTATGGCCATTTTCACGATATTGATTCTTCCTATCCATGAGCATGGTATGTTCTTCCATTTGTTTGTGTCCTCTTTTATTTCACTGAGCAGTGGTTTGTAGTTCTCCTTGAAGAGGTCCTTTACATCCCTTGTAAGTTGGATTCCTAGGTATTTGATTCTCTTTGAAGCAATTGTGAATGGAAGTTCATTCATGATTTGGCTCTCTGTTTGTCTGTTACTAGTGTATAAGAATGCTTGTGATTTTTGCACATTAATTTTGTATCCTGAGACTTTGCTGAAGTTGCTTATCAGCTTAAGGAGATTTTGGGCTGAGACAATGGGGTTTTCTAAATATACAATCATGTCATCTGCAAA
>NC_037669.1:134057542-134086799 GCF_003255815.1 Theropithecus gelada
TTGCCCATTCAGTATGATATTGGCTGTGGGTTTGTCATAAATAGCTCTTATTATTTTGAGGTACGTTCCATCAATACCGAATTTATTGAGCGTTTTTAGCATGAAGGGCTGTTGAATTTTGTCAAAAGCCTTTTCTGCATCTATTGAAATAATCATGTGGTTCTTGTCTTTGGTTCTGTTTATATGCTGGATTATGTTTATTGATTTGCGAATGTTGAACCAGCCTTGCATCCCAGGGATGAAGCCCACTTGATCATGGTGGATAAGCTTTTTGATGTGTTGCTGAATCCGGTTTGCCAGTATTTTATTGAGGATTTTTGCATCGATGTTCATCAGGGATATTGGTCTAAAATTCTCTTTTTTTGTTGTATCTCTGCCAGGCTTTGGTATCAGGATGATGTTGGCCTCATAAAATGAGTTAGGGAGGATTCCCTCTTTTTCTATTGATTGGAATAGTTTCAGAAGGAATGGTACCAACTCCTCCTTGTACCTCTGGTAGAATTCAGCTGTGAATCCATCTGGTCCTGGACTTTTTTTGGTTGGTAGGCTATTAATTGTTGCCTCAATTTCAGAGCCTGCTATTGGTCTATTCAGGGATTCAACTTCTTCCTGGTTTAGTCTTGGAAGAGTGTAAGTGTCCAGGAAATTATCCATTTCTTCTAGATTTTCCAGTTTATTTGCGTAGAGGTGTTTATAGTATTCTCTGATGGTAGTTTGTATTTCTGTGGGGTCGGTGGTGATATCCCCTTTTTCATTTTTAATTGCGTCGATTTGATTCTTCTCTCTTTTCTTCTTTATTAGTCTTGCTAGTGGTCTGTCAATTTTGTTGATCTTTTCAAAAAACCAACTCCTGGATTCATTGATTTTTTGGAGGGTTTTTTGTGTCTCTATCTCCTTCAGTTCTGCTCTGATCTTAGTTATTTCTTGCCTTCTGCTAGCTTTCGAATGTGTTTGCTCTTGCTTCTCTAGTTCTTTTAATTGTGATGTTAGAGTGTCAATTTTTGATATTTCCTGCTTTCTCTTGTGGGCATTTAGTGCTATAAATTTCCCTCTACACACTGCTTTAAATGTGTCCCAGAGATTCTGGTATGTTGTATCTTTGTTCTCATTGGTTTCAAAGAACATCTTGATTTCTGCCTTCATTTCGTTATGTACCCAGTAGTCATTCAGGAGCAGGTTGTTCAGTTTCCATGTAGTTGAGCGGTTTTGATTGAGTTTCTTAGTCCTGAGTTCTAGTTTGATTGCACTGTGGTCTGAGAGACAGTTTGTTATAATTTCTGTTCTTGTACATTTGCTGAGGAGTGCTTTACTTCCAATTACGTGGTCAATTTTGGAATAAGTACGATGTGGTGCTGAGAAGAATGTATATTCTGTTGATTTGGGGTGGAGAGTTCTATAGATGTCTATTAGGTCTGCTTGCTGCAGAGATGAGTTCAATTCCTGGATATCCTTGTTAACTTTCTGTCTCGTTGATCTGTCTAATGTTGACAATGGAGTGTTGAAGTCTCCCATTATTATTGTATGGGAGTCTAAGTCTCTTTGTAAGTCTCTAAGGACTTGCTTTATGAATCTGGGTGCTCCTGTATTGGGTGCATATATATTTAGGATAGTTAGCTCTTCCTGTTGAATTGATCCCTTTACCATTATGTAATGGCCTTCTTTGTCTCTTTTGATCTTTGATGGTTTAAAGTCTGTTTTATCAGAGACTAGTATTGCAACCCCCGCTTTTTTTTGTTCTCCATTTGCTTGGTAAATCTTCCTCCATCCCTTTATTTTGAGCCTATGTATGTCTCTGCGTGTGAGATGGGTCTCCTGAATACAGCAGACTGATGGGTCTTGACTCTTTATCCAGTTTGCCAGTCTGTGTCTTTTCATTGGAGCATTTAGTCCATTTACATTTAAGGTTAAGATTGTTATGTGTGAACTTGATCCTGCCATTATGATATTAACTGGTTATTTTGCTCGTTAGTTGATGCAGTTTCTTCCTAGCCTCGATGGTCTTTACATTTTGGCATGTTTTTGCAATGGCTGGTACCGGTTGTTCCTTTCCATGTTGAGTGCTTCCTTCAGGGTCTCTTGTAAGGCAGGCCTAGTGGTGACAAAATCTCTAAGCATTTGCTTATCTGTAAAGGATTTTATTTCTCCTTCACTTATGAAACTTAGTTTGGCTGGATATGAAATTCTGGGTTTAAAATTCTTTTCTTTAAGAATGTTGAATATTGGCCCCCACTCTCTTCTGGCTTGGAGAGTTTCTGCCGAGAGATCTGCTGTGAGTCTGATGGGCTTCCCTTTGTGGGTAACCCGACCTTTCTCTCTGGCTGCCCTTAAGATTTTTTCCTTCATTTCAACTTTGGTGAATCTGGCAATTATGTGCCTTGGAGTTGCTCTTCTCGAGGAGTATCTTTGTGGCGTTCTCTGTATTTCCTGGATTTGAATGTTGGCCTGCCCTACTAGGTTGGGGAAGTTCTCCTGGATGATATCCTGAAGAGTGTTTTCCAACTTGGTTCCATTTTCCCCCTCACTTTCAGGCACCCCAATCAGACGTAGATTTGGTCTTTTTACATAATCCCATACTTCTTGCAGGCTTTGTTCATTTCTTTTTCTTCTTTTTTCTTTTGGTTTCTCTTCTCGCTTCATTTCATTCATTTGATCCTCAATCGCTGATACTCTTTCTTCCAGTTGATCGAGTCGGTTACTGAAGCTTGTGCATTTGTCACGTATTTCTCGTGTCATGGTTTTCATCTCTTTCATTTCGTTTATGATCTTCTCTGCATTAATTACTCTAGCCGTCAATTCTTCCACTTTTTTTTCAAGATTTTTAGTTTCTTTGCGCTGGGTACGTAATTCCTCCTTTAGCTCTGAGAAATTTGATGGACTGAAGCCTTCTTCTCTCATCTCGTCAAAGTCATTCTCCGTCCAGCTTTGATCCGTTGCTGGCGATGAGCTGCGCTCCTTTGCCGGGGGAGATGCGCTCTTATTTTTTGAATTTCCAGCTTTTCTGCCCTGCTTTTTCCCCATCTTTGTGGTTTTATCTGCCTCTGGTCTTTGATGATGGTGATGTACTGATGGGGTTTTGGTGTAGGTGTCCTTCCTGTTTGATAGTTTTCCTTCTAACAGTCAGGACCCTCAGCTGTAGGTCTGTTGGAGATTGCTTGAGGTCCACTCCAGACCCTGTTTGCCTGGGTATCAGCAGCAGAGGCTGCAGAAGATAGAATATTTCTGAACAGCGAGTGTACCTGTCTGATTCTTGCTTTGGAAGCTTCCTCTCAGGGGTGTACTCCACCCTGTGAGGTGTGGGGTGTCAGACTGCCCCTAGTGGGGGATGTCTCCCAGTTAGGCTACTCAGGGGTCAGGGACCCGCTTGAGCAGGCAGTCTGTCCCTTCTCAGATCTCAACCTCCGTGATGGGAGATCTACTGCTCTCCTCAAAGCTGTCAGACAGAGTCGTTTGCGTCTGCAGAGGTTTCTGCTGCTTTTTTGTTGTTGTTGTTGTTGTTGTTGTGTAGCTGTGCCCTGTCCCCAGAGGTGGAGTCTGCAGAGACAGGCAGGTTTCCTTGAGCTGCTGTGAGCTCCACCCAGTTCGAGCTTCCCAGCAGCTTTGTTTAGCTACTTAAGCCTCAGCAATGGCGGGCGCCCCTCCCCCAGCCTCGCTGCTGCCTTGCTGGTAGATCACAGACTGCTGTGCTAGCAATGAGGGAGGCTCCGTGGGCGTGGGACCCTCCCGGCCAGGTGTGGGATATGATCTCCTGGTGTGCCTGTTTGCTTAAAGCGCAATACTGGGGTGGGAGTTACCCGATTTTCCAGGTGTTGTGTGTCTCAGTTCCCCTGGCTAGGAAAAGGGATTCCCTTCCCCCTTGCGCTTCCCAGGTGAGGCGATGCCTCGCCCTGCTTCAGCTGCAGCTGTCGCTGGTCGGGCTGCAGCAGCTGACCAGCACCGATCGTCCGGCACTCCCCAGTGAGATGAACCCAGTACCTCAGTTGAAAATGCAGAAATCACCAGTCTTCTGTGTCGCTCGCGCTGGGAGTTGGAGACTGGAGCTGTTCCTATTCGGCCATCTTGCTCCGCCCCTCTCTCATCTTTTCTTTCTTCTCCTTTATTGTCTTTATTTACCACCATTTGGATTGAATATTATGACTCCATTTTATCTCCTTGTTATTCTTTTAGCTATAACTCTTTGTTAATTTAGTGATTGATTTAGGGTTTATAGAGATAAATTAGAGATGCCACACCTCTCATATTGAATGCCAGACCTTGCTTATAGTACAAAAACCTTATAACAGTATACTTCCACTTCTTCATTCCTAGACTTTGTGCTATTTGTGTCTTACATTTTATTTCTACATACATTATAAACCTAACAATGCATCGGTTTCATTTTTTGCTTTAAGCAGTCAATTATCTTTAAAGAGGCTTAGAAACAAGAAAAAATTATTTTATGTTAACCTCTATATATCTGGTGCTCTCTTTTCTCTGTGTAGATCTATATTTCCATCTGATATTATTACCTTGCATAAGCTTTTGTATGTCTGAAAAAGTCTTTATTTTTTTAAAAAAGTTATTTTTACTGTGTATAGAATTCTAGCCTGATATTTAAAAAGTACATTGAAGATATTATTACTTTCATTGTCTTTGGTTTATGTTACTTCCAACACGAAATTTGCTGTCTTCCTTATCTTTGTTCCTCTGTACATGTTTTTTCTTTTTCTGACTGCTTTAAAATGTTTATTCTTTAATACTGATTTAAAGTAATTTAATTAGAATGTACCTTGGTATAGGCTTTTTCAATTTTCTTGTGCTTATGGTTTGTTGAGCTGCTTTTGAATTACAGATTGTCCCTGACTTAACAATGGTTTGACTTGTAATTTTTTGACTTTACAATGGGTTTGTCCAGGTATTAAGTGGATTTTCAACTTGGAGTATTTGTAGCTTATGATGGGTTTACCATGACATAATCCCATTGTAAGTCGAGGAGCATCTATATTTGGAAGATTTATGGATTTCATCAAATTTGAAAAAAATTTTGGTCATTACTTTCTTAGATGTTTTTCTATCTCACTCTCTTTCCTGTTTTTGGTGACTTCAACTGCATGTATATTGGCCACTTAAAGTTGCACTGCAGCTCAGTGAGGTTCTGTTCTTTTTTATTTTTGTTTTTTGCAGCCTTGATTTTCTCTCTGAATTTTATATTGAAAAATTTCTACTACTGTGCCTTCAAGTTCACTAATCTTTTTTTCTGCAATGTCTAATATATGTTAATCCATTCCAGTATTTTCTTTTCAGATCTTATAGTGTTGATCTCTAGAATTTTGACTTGGGCCTTTAAAACTCTTCCACATTTCACTTTAGTATGTTCAATCTTTCTTCTAGCTTCTTGAATAGATGTACTACAGTGATAACTTTTAATATCTTTGCCTACTAATTGTATCATCTGTGTCATTTCTGGTCAGTTTCAATTGTTTGATTTTTTTTTTTTTTTCCTGGTCGTAGTTGTTCTCTGAGCAATGCTGCTGCTCTACTGACCAAATCAGACTCTGGCTCGGATGTCAGTTCACCCTGCCCTGTGGGACTCAGTGATTTAGAACTGACCATCCATTTTGGGGCCAGCCCTCCAGCTGGGTGGTCCTTCCAACCAGGTCTCTCACAATCCTGGCTTATTTCTCTGTCTTCAGCTTGGTGACTCCTTTTCTGAATCCAGGATGCCTGGTGACCAAGACTGCACTGGTTATGTCCATCAGTGAAAGTAATTTTTTTTTTCCTTTGGCAAACTAATCCAATTTATTTATTTTTCACAAATAAAATATTATTTTTCCAGATTATAAATATATTATGTCCTCATAGAGACAATTTGAAAATGTTAAAAATGTGTTTATAATAAAATTAAATTTCCCATAACTCCAGCTACTACTATTTTTTTTGTACTTCTCTCTGTTTTACATAGTTTATCTTAGAGTGCACATACATTTTAAATTCTGTTTTCAGTTTTTTTCCTGTATCACTAAAAAATTTTAAGGATTAATGCTATTTCATCACATAGGCATGATGTAATTTATGTAACTCTTTACCTATAATAGGACATTTTTAGCTTGTTTCCATTTTTTTGCTATTGTGTCACTCTGCATAATTTCTTCCTGAATTTGGGATTTATTTTTTAGGATAAACTCACAGAAATGGAATGAACATTTTCAGGCACTTGCAACATAAGGCCAGATTGCTTTCCAAAATGGCTGTAGCAATGTATATTTAACCTGAATCAGCATTTGATACAACTTCAGCAGGTAAATGTTTTAAAACTTTACAGCTTGTTTGATAAATCAAAATGAGATAATATTTAATAAATTTGATATTTACTTTGAATTAAATAGTCAGTTGAGAATATTTTCTAGGTAGCTGTCTAATTGTAGCAGAAAGCTTTTCTTGTATGTCCAAATAAGTTAAAAAAATTTACTCACATCCATTTTATTTCTACAACCAAGTGCATTCTTTTTCTTTCATCCTGAGTCTTACATTAGCATTCATTTGACAAATCACAATGCAGAATGAATGTTATATCTTTCTTAATTTAAGTGAAATGTTCCCTCCTTGTTAATGCCAGCAATTCTTTTGGGATCAGCTCAAGCCTAGTATAAGTCCTTTAATTTATTATCACATTTTTTTTTTGCTTATTTAGGATTTATATCTTGCCTATTCTAAACAGAATTTGAGGCAACTTGTATATAATATGATAAAAACAGTAAGATAAAGAATACAGAGAATACAGAAAGAAAAAATCTTAATGGGAACCTAAGTTAATGATCACATCTGAGCATTGATTTTTAAGTCAGAGTTTTGTGGGGTCTTTTAAAATGCATTAGTTTTTCTTGCCCTTGGGCTCTGCAGGCAGCTTGTAAGAACCGAGTGGGATGAGACAGCAACTCAGAGGCTGGGGAGGTTCCTGGCACCCCGACATCAACCTCAGATGCCCTCTGGGGATTCTGGAATCTCACTTTCTCACGGAAAGCACTCATCTATCATATTCACATTCCCCCAGGAAACTCCTTAGAGGGCACCCTTGCCTTAGAGGATGACTTTCCAGGAGCTATTGTGGCAGTCAGTGGGCAGCATTTCACAGTCCACTGGTCTCTGTGGCGGGATGGACAATTTGTCTTTGACTTCAACGAGGGTCCTTTGCACAGTGGTGCAGCAGGAAGTGGAAGACCGCGACCCTGCTGTTGTGCTAAGAAGTCATTATCGCCAGACAGAGCAGAAGTATGGACTGCAGATAATGGACCTCTCAGGCTGTCCAGAAATCATTACATGACTGAGGAAAAGGCAGTAACTGTTTTAAATCCCATTAGTGGGGCTGATGGGCTGTCTGGGACAGGATGCCTATACCCAAACCAGTAGCTTAGAATAACTTCTCCTTATTAACCCTCTAATGCCAGGAACTGTCATTTCCCAGGTTGTCCTTTTCAAAGAGGAGAAGGAAATCATGTTAGGTGCTTTATACACTATCTCATTTAATTCTAACAACCATATTCTGAAGTTGATATCGATTTCTTTATGCGGGTGAAGAGCCTGAGCTCTGCTCAAGGTCACGTATCAGGTGTCAAGTAAGTTACAGAGCCAAGACTTGAACCCAGATTGTCTGACTCTAAAGCTTATATTCCTTTCATGTACCAGCTGATTCCATAGTACTGTGTATATGTGGTTGAGGAGGCATCAGAATACTGTAGCTCATGAATGACTTTCATAGTGGGCGACACTAATGACTTGGGACTTGGCGCTCAGTCCTAAAACTCACACATTTTTGTCAACTTGAATTACCCACATTTCTTTGTACATACTCCATTTTTTCTTAATTAAGAAATTTGTTTTATTTATTTATTTTATTATACTTTAAGTCCTGGGATACATGTGCAGAACATGCAGGTTTGCTAAATAGGTATACACGTGCCATGGTGGTGTGCTGCACCCATCAACCCCTCATCGACATTAGGTACTTCCTCGTAATGCAATCCCTCCCCTAGCCCCCCACCCCATGACAGGCCCCAGTGTGTGATGTTCCCCTCCCTGTGTTCATGTGTTCTCATTGTTCAACTCCCACTTATGAGTGAGAACATGCGGTGTTTGGTTTTCTGTTCTTGTGTTAGTTTGCTGAGAATCATGGTTTCCAGCTTCATCCATGTCCCTGCAAAGGACACGCACTCATCATTTTTTATTGCTGCATAGTATTCCATGGTGTATATGTGCCACATTTTCTTTATCCAGTTTATCATTGATGGGCATTTGGGTTGGATCCAAGTCTTTGCTATTGTGAACAGTGCTGCAATGAACATACGTGTGCATGCGTCTTTATAGTAGAATGATTTATAATCCTTTGGGTATATACCAGGAATGGGATTGCTGGGTCAAATATTTCTGGTTCTAGATCCTTGAGGAATTGCCACACTGTCTTCCACAGTGGGTGAATTAATTTACAGTCCCACCAACAGTGTAAAAGTGTTCCTATTTCTCCACATCCTCTCTAGCATCTGTTATTTCCTTGCTTTTTAATAATTGCCATTCTAACTGGCATGGGATGATATCTCATTGTGGTTTTGATTTGCATTTCTCTAATGACCAGTGATGATGAGCTTTTTTTCATATGTTTTTTCTCTGCATAAATGTCTTCTTTTGAGAAGTATCTGTTCATATCCTTTGCCCACTTTTTGATTTTTTTTTCTTGTGTATTTGTTGAAGTTCTTTGTAGATTCTGGCTATTAGTCCTTTGTCAGATGGATAGATTGGATAGATTGCAAAAATTTTCTCCCATTCTGTAAGTTGCCTGTTCACTCTGGTGATAGTTTCTTTTGCTGTGCAGAAGTTTAGTTTAATTAGATTGCATTTATCAATTTTGGCTTTGATTGCCATTGCTTTTGGTGTTTTAGTCATGAAGTCTTTGCCCGTGCCTATGCCCTGAATGGTATTGCCTAGGTTTTCTTCTGGGGTTTTTATGGTTTTAGGGCTTATGTTTAAGTCTTTAATCCATCTTGAGTTAATTTTTGTATAAGGTATAAGTAAAGGGTCCAGTTTCAGTTTTATGCATATGGCTAGCCAGTTTTCCCAACACCACTTATTAAATAGGGAATCCTTTCCCCATTGCTTGTTTTTGTCAGGTTTGTCAAAGATCAGATGGTTGTTGATGTGTGTGGTGTTATTTCTGACATTGGTCTGCATATCTGTTTTTGTACCAGTACCAAGCAGTTTGGGTTACTATAGACTTGTAGTATAGTTTGAGTCAGGTAGCATGATGCCTCCAGGTTTGTTCTTTTTGCTTAGGATTGTCTTGGCTATATGGGGCCTTTTTTGGTTCCACATGAAATTCAGAATAGTTTTAATTAATTCTGTGAAGAAATACAAAGAAGGGCATTACATAATTGTAAAGGGAAGAGTGCAACAAGAAGAGCTAATTTTATGTATGTGTATATATATATATATATACACACACACACACACACACACACACACATACACACACACACCCCTAATACAGGAGTACCCAGATTCATAAAGCAAGTTATTAGAGATCTGCAAAGAGACTTAGACCCCCACACAATAATCAATAATAGTGGAAGACTTTAACACCTCACTGTCAATATTAGACAGATCAATGAGACAGAAAATTAACAAGGATATCTAGGACTTGAACTCAGCTCTGGAACAAGCAGACCTAATACAAATCTACAGAATTCTCCACCAGAAATCAATAGAATATACATTCTTCTCAGCACCATATAGCACTTATTCTAAAATTGACTACATAATTGGAAGTAAAACACTCCTCAGCAAATGCAAAAGAATGGACATCATAATAAACAGTTTCTCAGACCATAGTGCAATCAAATTAGAACTCAAGATTAAGAAACTCAGTCAAAACTGCACAACTACATGGAAACTGAGCAACCTGCTCCTGAATGAATACTGGATAAATAACAAAATTAAGGCAGAAATAAATAAATTCTTTGAAACCAGTGAGAACAAAGACACAACATACCAGAATCTCTGGGACACAGCTAAAGCAGTGTGTAGAGGGAAATTTATAGCACTAAATGCCCACAGGAGAAAGTGGGAAAGATCTAAAATCGACATCCTAACATTACAATGAAAGGAACTAGATAAGCGAGAGCAAACAAATTCAAAAGCTAGCGGAAGAAAAGAAATAACTAAGATTAGAGCAGAACTGAAGGAGATAGAGACACAAAAAGCCCTTCAAAAAAATAAATGAATCCAGGAGCTGTTTTGTTTTGTTTTGTTTTTTGAAGAGATTAACAAAGTAGATAGACTGACAGACTAATACAAAAGAAAATAGAGAAGAATCAAATAGACACAATAAAAAATGAAAAAGGGATATCACCACTGATCCCACAGAAATACAAACTACCATCAGAGAATACTATAAACACCTCTATGCAAATAAACAAGAAAAATCTAGAAGAAATTGATAAATTCCTGAACACATACACCCTCCCAAGACTAAATCAGAAAGAAGTCGAATCCCTGAATAGACCAATAACGAGTTCTGAAATTGAGACCGTAATTAATAGCCTACCAACCAATAAAAACCAAGGACCAGACAGATTCACAGCCGAATTCTACTGGAGGTACAAAGAGGAGCTGGTACCATTCCTTCTGAAACTATTCCAAAGAATAGAAAAGGAGGGACTCCTTCCTAACTCATTTTATGAGGCCAGGATCATCCTAATACCAAATCCTGGCAGGGATACAACAAAAAAGGAAAATTTTAGGCCAATATCCCTGATGAACATCGATGAGAAAATCCTCAATAAAATACTGGCAAACCGAATCCAGCAGCACATCAAAAAGCGTATCCACCATGATCAAGTCGACTTCATCAATGGGATGCAAGTCTGCTTCAACATATGTAAATCAATAAACATAAACCATCACATAAACAGAATCAATGACAAAAACCACATGATTATCTCAATAGATGCAGAAAAGGCCTTCGACAAAATTCAACACTCCTTCATGCCAAAAACACTCAATAAACTAGGTATTGATGGAATGTATCCCAAAATAATAAGAACTATTTATGCCAAACCCACAGCCAATATCATACTGAATGGGCAAAACCTGGAAGCATTCCCTTTGAAAACTGGCACAAGGCAAGAATGCCCTCCTATTCAACATAGTATTGGAAGTTCTGGCCAGGGCAATCAGGCAAGAGAAATAAAGGGTATTCAGATAGGAAGAGAGGAAGTCAAATTGTCTCTGTTTGCAGATGACATGATTGTATGTTTAGAAAACCCTATTGCCTCAGCCCAAAATCTCCTTAAGCTGACAAGCAACTTCAGCAAAGTCTCAGGATACAAAATCAATGTGCAAAAATCACAAGCATTCTTATACACCAATAACAGACAATCAGAGAGCCAAATCATGAGTGAACGCCCATTCACAATTGCTACAAAGAGAATAAAATACCTAGGAATCCAACTTACAAGGGATGTGAAAGACCTCTTCATGGAGAACTACAAGCCACTGCTTAGCAAAATAAGATAGGACACAAACAAATGGAAAAACATTCCATGCTCATGGATAGGAAGAATCAATATTGTGAAAATGGCCATACTGCCAAAAGCAATTTATAGATTCAATGCTATCCCCTTCAAACATACTCCATTTTTAGAAGTTATCAATACTTATGCCATTTTTCAATTCTCTTTCATTTTCTATAAAGAGGTTTTTTTTCCCCTTTTTGTTCTATGACCAGAATTGACAGAACTCAGATATGATTAGTATTGCAAGCTGATTGCCCAAATGGCCTAAGAAACAGGGATGGGGAGGAGCACCACACATTTACTTTCCTTTAGTTCCATTCCATAATATTAATTTTTCTAAATCTCCTCTGATTTTTCTTAAGTCTAAGGGTTTTGGTGTTAAAAATGAGTAATTCTGATTGTGGCTTTCTTTTAACTTTCATTTTAAGTTCAAGGGTACATGTGCAGGTTTGTTATATAGGTACACCTGTGTCATGAGGGTTTGTTGTACATATTATTTCATCACCCAGGTATCAAGCCTAGTACCTTAGTTATTTTCCTGACCCTTTCCCTCATCCCATCTTACATACTCCAGTGGCCCCAATGTGTGTTTTTCCCCCTCTATGTGTCCATGTGTTCCCATCATTTATCTCCTACTTAAAAGTGAGAACATGCAATATTTGGTTTTCTGTTCCTGCATTATTTTGCTAAGGACAATGGACTACAGCTCCATTCCTGTTCCTGCAAAAGACATGATCTCATTCTTTTTTATGGCTGCATAGTATTCCATGGTGTAAATGCACCATATTTTCTTTGTTCAGTCTATCACTGATGGGCATTTAGGTTGATTCCACGTCTTTGCTGTTGTGAATAGTGCTGCAATGAACCTACCTGTGCATATGTCTTTATGGTAGAATGATTTATATCCCTTTGGGTATATACCCAGTAATGGAGGTATTGGGTTCAAATGGCAGTTATGTTTTTAGGTCTTTGAGGAATTGTCACACTGTTTTCCACAATGATTGAACTAATTTAGACTCCCACCAACAGTGTATAAGCATTCCTTTTTCCTTACAATCTTGACTGTACCTGGTTGTTTTTTTTTTCCACTTTTTAATAGTAGCCATTCTGACTGGTGTGAGATGGTATCTCATTGTGATTTTGATTTGCATTTCTCTAGTTATCAGTGATGTTGACCTTTTTTTCATATGTTTGTTAGTTGCATGTATGTCTTCTTTTGAAAAGTGTCTGTTCATGTCCTTTCCCACTTTTTAATGAGGTTGTTAGTTTTTTTTCTTGTAAGTTTATTTAAGTTCCTTATAGATGCTGGATATTAGACCTTTGTCACATGTATAGTTTGCCAATGGTATTGCCTAGGTTGTCTTTCAGGGTTTTTATAGTGTTGGGTTTTATCTTTAAGTCCTTGATCCATCTTGAGTTGATTTTTGTTTATGGTACAAAGAAGGGGTCCAGTTTCAATCTTCTGCATATGGCTGTCCAGTTATCCCAGCACCATTTCATGAATAGGGAGGCCTTCCCCATTGCTTGTTTTTGTCAGCTTTGTCAAAGATCAGATGGTTTTAGGTGTGCAGCCTTATTTCTGAGCTCTCTATTCTATTCCATTGGTCTATGTGTCTATTTTTTTGTTTCAACACCATGATGTTTTGGTTACTGTAGCCCTGTTGTATAGTTTGAAGTTGGGTAGCATGATGCCTCCAAATTGTGGCTTTTAGGGAATAATTTTTATTTGTTTAAATTTTGTAGATTTTTATTAAGCAGGTTTTCAAACACTTTTTAAGAGAGATATGATTACAAGATGAGTATTGTGATGACGTCTTCTAATAACTTTGTGCTTTACAGGGTTATGGGTAGTTAAGGTATCACAATTATAGAGTATAGCATGAGAATCGCTAGAGGCATGAGAATAGCTAGAACCTGGGAGGTGGAGGTTGCAGTGAGTCGAGATCACGCTTCTGCACTCCAGCCTGGGCACAGAGCCAGATTCTGTCTCACAAAAGAAATGGATGAGAATGGAGTGAATATACTAGTGGAAGTGTTAGCATTGAACAGGAAGAGAGATGTCAGTTCTTTTGAGGAAGAAGAGAAGAAAATGAGACCGAGTAAAGGTACACAGACATTTTAAAGTGTCCGGCAGGAAAGATATTGGGTCTCAAGTTATGTTGATCCTGGTTTTAGAGAAATCTGCTGGAATGTGAAGGGATTGTCCAAGATTTAACCAATTTTTATAGGGTATAATAAGCAAGGGGGTCAACAAATGCCAAGGAGGATAACTAATCATAAATGAGCCTTGACTGATTTTAGAGGGACAGGCAGGTGTGTCATGGGTGGGCTGGGACTTAGCGGGTTAAGGGTGGGAAACTAGGCTGCCACCAGTGTCTCCTGCTCCTTAAATATTGATTTTATTTTTAGCCTAGAGAAAAACACATAAATGTTAGTATGGTATAAAAAATTATAAAACGTGAAGTCCAATAGAAATGCCATTTGAGTTCCATATTCCTGTGTTCTGTAAGCGTAAGTGACTGAAAATGGACTGTAATATATGTCTAACATGATCTAGTCAGGAAAGGTCTAAATGTAGTAGCTTCAATGAAGTGGCCCTCCTACTACTTTCCATCTCAGAGCCAATAGAATTTATAGGATTGACTCAGGGTGGAGTGTGGAGTAATGGTGTGAGTAGCCTCTTTCTCTTTCTCTTTTGCTGACTTGTTATAAATAACCTGAAATATAGTTTAGAGAAATCATAACAGAATGTCGTTCTTAGTGGGACTTAATAATAATCAATCAGCACACAGAAAAGAAATGAAATATATATAGTCTTTCTACTTTGATCCTTTTGTGAAGTGGAATCTATATAAAAATCTGTGTTTATATAGAGGCTCAAGCAGTTGTAAGAAAAATATAAGTCATAAAATATAATTGGGATGAAGTTAGAAAGTCATGGGTAGATGGAAGTGGTTAACAGTACAGGGATAACATAAGTTTACCAGCCACGTTTTGCATGGCTGATAATAGTTAAGTAGTATAAGGTTAATTTAAGTAGATGATGTATCTTGTGAGAATTTATGTTTAACTAAAAAAATTATAATAAAAAATCACATGAACTGGAAGTCAGGAGAGGCTGAGTTGTGGTTCTGAGTTTTCTGGGAACTGAGGTGCAACCTTAACTTCCCTGGGCCCTGTTTTCTTCACCTGTGAAATAATGGGGCTGGATTGAGGTGCCTTCAGCTGTAACAGCCTATGATTCTAGTCTCAAAAGTAGCAGGTTGGCCAAAATGTATCTGAAGGGATCATATAGGCAGTTTGGTGGTTACATCATTACATTACTGTACATCAAATGTAGTGAAATGAGCACTGAACAAGGACTGCATTGTACTTCTTCCTCTTGTTAGCTTTGTCACGTAAGTTATCTGATCTCTAGTGGGGTAAGCAGAATCATGTCCCTCTTCCACGTCCCACCCAAGATATTCATGCCGTAATCCTTGGAATTTGTGATATGGTACGTTATGTGGAAAAAGGAAATTTGAAGTTGCAATTATGTTACAAATTTTAAAATAGGGACATTAGTATTGATTAAGCAGCTCTTAAAAGTAGAAGCAGAAGGCAGAAGGGTAGATCAGTGACATCTGAGGAGGAAGAAGAGGCAGAAGGGATTTGAAGTGTGAGAGGAACTTGACCTGCCATTGCCGGCTTTGAAGATGGAGGAAAGTGGTTACAAGCCAAAAAAATGTGGGCAACATAGAGAAGCTGGGAATGGCTCTTAACTGACAGCCAGCAAGAAAACAGGGAACTCAGTTCTATCACTACAAGGCACTGAATTCTGTGACCAACCTGAATTGGCAAGGAAATAGATTATTTTCCTAGAGACTTGTATTAGGCTATTTTTTACACTGCTGTAAAGAAATACTTAAGACAGGGTAATTAAAGAAGTTTGTAAAGAAAAGAGGTTTGATTGGCTCATGGTTCTGCAGGCTATACAAGCAGGGCACTGGCATACACTTGGCTTCTGGAGAGTTTTCAGGAAGCTTTCAATCATGGTGGAAGGCAAATGGGAAGCAGGCATCTCACATGGTGAGAACAGGAGGAAGAGAGAGAGAGAATGTGTGTGTGTGAGGGGAGGGAAGTGTGGCACATCCTTAAACAACTAGAACTCATGAAAACTCACTCACTATTAGAGTGAAAACTCACTCACTATTAGAGCCATAAGGGATCTGCCCCCATGACTCCAACTCCTCACACCTGGCTCCACCTCCAACACTGGGGATTACATTTCAATATGGGACTTAGAAGGGTCATCATCCAAACAATTATCAAGACTCCAGAAAGGAATGCAGCTCTGCCAACACCTTTATATTAGTCTGGGGAGACCCATCTCAGACTTCTGACACAACTGTAAGAGCATAACCTTGTGTTGTAAGCTACCAAGTTTCTGGTTTGTCAATACTTCAAATCCCTTCTGCTTCTTCTTCCTCCTCAGATGCCACTGATTTACCCTTCTGCCTTCTGCTTCTACTTTTAAGAGCTGCTTAATCCAGGATAATGTCCCTATTTTAAAGTTTGTAGCATAATTGCAACTTCAAACCAGACAAAGAAGTTGCAAATAAATGAATAGAGAAACAAAGAATACACAAAACATACAGAAAACAAAAAGCAAAATGGTAGACATAAATCCTACTGTTTTTTTTTTTTGAGACGGAGTCTTGCTCTGTCCCCCAGGCTGGAATGCAGTGGAACCATCTCTGCTCACTGCAAGCTCCGCCTCCCGGGTTCACGCCATTCTCCTACCTCAGCCTCCAGAGTAGCTGGGACTACGGGCGCCCACCACCGCGCCCGGCTAATTTTTTTTGTATTTTTAGTAGAGACAGGGTTTCACCGTGTTAGCCAGGATGGTCTCAATCTCCTGACCTCGTGATCCGCCTGCCTTGGCCTCCCAAAGTGCTGGGATTACAGGCTTGAGCCACCGCGCCCGGCCAAATCCTACTTTTATCAGTAATTACATTAAATGTAAATGAGTAAACACTTCAATCAAAAGGCAGAAAGTGGCTAAATGAATAAAAAGACATAATCTAACTATGTATTGTCTACAAGACATACTCTTTAGATTCAAAAAACAGAGGTTGGAAATAAAATACAGAAAAAGACATACCTTGCAAGCAGTAACCAAAAGAGAGTAGGAGTGGCTATAAAAAAATTTTAAAAATTGTTACTAGATTTTAAAAAAATTGTTACTAGAGACAAAGAAAAAACTCTTTATAATGGTGAAAGGATTAACATGTCAAGAAAACAAACGTAACAATATAGATGTATATGCATATAGCAATAGAGCTCCAAATTACATGAAGAAAAAGTGATAGACTTGAGAAGAGAAATAAACAATTTAACAACAGCAGAATATACATTCTTCTATAGTGCATATGGGCTATTATTTAGGATTGGCCATATGTTAGCCCATAAATCAAATATCAATACATATAAAAGGACTGAAATAATTTAAGTTATGTTCTCTGACTGCAATGCAATGAACTGAAGAATAAATAACAAAGGAAATTTGAGAAATTTAAAAATATGTGGAAATCAAACAACACACTCTTAAATAATCAATGGATGAAAAAAGAAATTACAAGGTAAATTAGAAAGTACTTTGAGGTGAATGAAATAAAGCACAACATAATAAAACTTATGGGATTTGGATAAAGCAGTGCTTAGAAGGAAATTTATAGCTGTAAATGCCTATATTAACAAAGAAGAAATATCTTTTTTCGTTTTTTTTATTATACTTTAAGTTCTAGGGTACATGTGCACAACGTGCAGATTTGTTACATACTTATACATGTGCCCTGTTGGTTTGTTGCACTCATCAACTTGTCATTTACATTAGGTATTTCTCCTAATGCTATCCCTCCCCCAGCCCCGTACGCACTGACAGGCGCCATTGTGTGATGTTCCCTGCCCTATGTCCATGTGTTCTCACTGTTCAACTCCCACCTAAGAGTGAGAACATGCAGTGTTTGTTTTCTGTCCTTGTGATAGTTTGTTGAAAATGATGGTTTCCAGCTTCATCCATGTCCCTGCAAAGGACATGAACTCATCATTTCTTATGGCTGCATAGTATTCCATGGTGTATATGTGCCACATTTTCTTAATCCAGTCTATCATTGATGGACATTTGGATTGGTTCCAAGTCTTTGCTATTGTGAATAGTGCTGCAATAAACATACCTGTGTCTTTATAGTAGCATGATTTATAATCCTTTGGGTACATACCTAGTAATGGGATCACTGGATCAAATGGTATTTCAGTTCTAGATCCTCAAGGAATCACCACACTATCTTCTGCAATAGTTGGACTAATTTACACTCCCACCAACAGTGTAAAAGCATTCGTATTTCTCCACATCGTCCCCAGCACCTGTTGTTTCCTGACTTTTTAATGATCGCCATTCTAACTGGCATGAGATGGTATCTCATTGTAGTTTTGATTTGCGTTTCTCTGATGACCAGTGATGATAAGCTTTTTCATGTGTCTGTTGACTGCATAAGTGTGTTCTTTTGAGAAGTGTCTGTTCATATCCTTTGCCCACTTTTTGATGGGGTTGTTTATTTTTTTCTTGTACATTTGTTTGAGTTCTTTGTAGATTCTGGATATTAGCCCTTTGTCAGATGGGTAGATTGCAAAAATTTTCTCCCATTCTGTAAGTTGCCTGTTCACTCTGATGATAGTTTCTTTTGCTGTGCAGAAGCTCTTTAGTTTAATTAGATCCCATTTGTCTATTTTGGCATTTGTTGCCATTGCTTTGGTGTTTTAGTCATGAAGTCTTTGCCCATGCCTATGTCCTGACTGTTATTGCCTAGGTTTTCTTCTAGGGTTTTTATGGTTTTAGGTCTTACATTTAAGTCTTTAATCCATCTTGAGTTAATTTTTGTATGAGGTGTAAGGAAGGGATCCAGTTTCAACTTTCTACATATGTCTAGCCAGTTTTCCCAGCACCATTTATTAAATAGGGAATCCTTTCCCCATTGCTTGTTTTTGTCAGGCTTGTCAAAGATCAGATGGTTGTTGATGTGTGGTGTTATTTCTGAGGGCTCTGTTCTGTTCCATTGGTCTATATCTCTGTTTTGGTACCAGTACCATGCTATTTTGGTTACTGTAGCCTTGTAGTATAGTTTGAGGTCAGGTAACGTGATGCCTCCAGCTTTGTTCTTTTGCTTAGGATTGTCTTGGATATGTGGGCTTTTTTGTGATTCCATATGAACTTTAAAGTAGTTTTTTTCCAATTCCGTGAAGAAGGCCATTGGTAGCTTGATGGAGATGGCATTGAATCTAGAAATTACTTTGGGCAGTATGGCCATTTTCAAGATATTGATTCTTCCCATCCATGAGCATGGAATTTTCTTCCATTTGTGTGTGTCCTCTTTTATTTCATTGAGCAGTGGTTTATAGTTCTCCCTGAAGAGGTCCTTCACATCCCTTGCAAGTTGGATTCCTAGGTATTTTATTCTCTTTATAGCAATTGTGAATGGGAGTTCACTCATGATTTGGCTCTCTGTTTGTCTGTTACTGGCATATAGGAATGCTTGTGATTTTTACAGTTTGATTTTGTGTCCTGAGACTTTGCTGAAGTTGCTTATCAGCTTAAGGAGGTTTTGGGCTGAGATGATGGGGTTTTCTAAATATGCAATCATATCATCCGCAAACAGGGACAAGTTGACTTCCTCTTTTCCTCATTGAGTACCCTTTATTTCTTTTCTTGCCTGATTGCTCTGGCCAGAACTTCCAGTGCTATGTTGAATAGGAGTGGTGACAGAGGGCATCCTTGTGCTGGTTTTCAAAGGGAATGCTTCCAGTTTTTGCCCATTCAGTATGATATTGGTTGTGGGTTTGTCATAAATAGCTCTTATTATTTTGAAGTATGTTCCATCAATACCTAGTTTATTGAGAGTTTTTAGCATGAAGGGCTATTGAAGTTTGTCAAAGGCCTTTTCTGCATTTATTGAGATAATCATATGGTTTTTGTCACTGGTTCTGTTTATGTGATGGTTTATGATTATTGATTTACATATGTTGAACCAGACTTGCATCCCATGGATGAAGCTGACTTGATCATGGTGGATAAGCTTTTTGATTTGCTGCTGGATTTGATTTGCCAGTATTTTGTTGAGGATTTTCACATTGATGTTCATCAGGGATATTGGTCTAACATTCTCTTTTGTTTTCGTTGTCTCTCTGCCATACTTTGGTATCAAGATGATGTTGGCCTCATAAAATGAGTTAGGGAGGATTCCCTCTTTTTCTGTTGATTGGAAAAGTTTCAGAAGGAATGGTACTAGCTCCTTTTTGTACCTCTGGTAGAACTCAGCTGTGAATCCGTCTGGTCCTGGATTTTTTTGGTTAGTAGGCTATTAATTACTGCCTCAATTTCAGAACCTGTTCAGAACCTGTTATTGGTCTATTCAGAGATTCAACTTGCTGGTTTAGTCTTGGGAAGGTGTATATGTCCAGGAATTTATCAATTTCTTCTAGATTTTTTCTGGTTTATTTGTGTAGATGTGTGTATAGTATTCTCTGATGGTAGTTTGTATTTCTGTGGGATCAGTGGTGATATCCCCTTTACCATTTTTTTTAATTGTTACTTAGTTTTTATTTCATAATCATAAACTTAACTCTGCAATCCAGCTAGGCATGGGAGAGAACAAGGAAAACATGGAACCCAAAGGGAACTGCAGCGAGAGCACAAAGATTCTAGGATACTGCGAGCAAATGCGGTGGAGGGGTGCTCTCCTGAGCTACAGAAGGAATGGTCTGGTGGTTAAGATAAAACACAAGTCAAACTTATTCGAGTTGTCCACAGTCAGCAATGGTGATCTTCTTGCTGGCCTTGCCATTCCTGGACCCAAAGCGCTCCATGGCCTCCACAATATTCATGCCTTCTTTCACTTTGCCAAAGACCACATGCTTGCCATCCAACCACTCAGTCTTGGCAGTGCAGATGAAAAACTGGGAACCATTTGTGTTGGGTCCAGCATTTGCCATGGACAAGATGCCAAGACCTGTATGCTTTAGGATGAAGTTCTCATCTTCAAATTTCTCCCCATAGATGGACTTGCCACCAGTGCCATTATGGCGTGTGAAGTCACCACCCTGACACATAAACCCTGGAATAATTCTGTGAAAGCAGGAACCCTTATAACCAAATCCTTTCTCTCCAGTGCTCAGAGCACGAAAATTTTCTGCTGTCTTTGGAAACTTGTCTGCAAACAGCTCGAAGGAGACGCGGCCCAAGGGCTCGCCGTCGACGGCAATGTCGAAGAACACGGTAGGGTTGACCATGGCTAGTAGTACAGGACTTTCCTCGGCAGCAGCGTCTGCAAAGCCCCCTTTACCATTTTTTATTGCATCTATTTGATTCTTCTATTTTCAAGAAGAAAGATATTAAATCAGTAACTTAACTTGCAGTTTTTTTTTTTTTTTGACGGAGTCTTGCTCTGTCACCAGGCTGGAGTGCAGTGACATGATCTTGGCTCACTGCAACCTCCAACTCCCTAGTTCAAGCAATTCTCCTCCCTCAGCCTCCTGAGTAGATGGATTGCAGGCACGCACCACCATGCCCAGCTACTTTTTGTATTTTTAGTAGAGACGGAGTTTCACCTTGTTGGCCAGGATGGTCCCAATCTCCTGACCTCGTGATCTGCCTGCCTCAGTCTCCCAAAGTGCTGGGATTACAGACATGAGCCACCGTGCCCAGCCTAACTTCCAGTTTTAAGAAACTTGATAAATAAAAGCAAACAAAATCCAATGCAAGCGTAAGAAAGGAAATACTAAAAATTGGACTGGGAATAAATGAAATGCAGAATAGATAAATAATAGAGGAAATCAACAAGGCCAGAAGTTGGTTCTTTGAAAAGAGCAACAAAATTGACAAACGTTAAGCTAGGCTGACTGAAAAAAAAAAAAAATAAGACGCGGATGACTAAAATCAAGGATGAAAAAAGGGATACTTTACAGAAATAAAAGGATTATAAGGGAATAATATGAATAATTATATACCAACAAATAAGGTAACCAAAATCAAATGGATATCTATATAACCAAGAGAACTGGGTATATTTATATGCTCAAGAGAATTGAAAACATGCCCTCACAAAACCATGTACATGTATGATCATCGTAGCATTGTTCATAGTAGCCAAAAAAAATGAGAAACATAATGAGAACATGAACGTGCATCAGTTAATGAAAGGATACACAAAATATAGTATACCCACACAATCAAATATTACTCAGCCAAGAAAAGGAATGGAATAATACTATATGCAACCACATGAATGAACCTTGAAATCATTATGCTAAGTAAAAGAAGCCAGATACAAAAGGCCACATGTTGTCTGATGCTATTTATATAAAATGCCCAGAATTGGCAAATCCATAGAGACAGAAAGTAGAGTAGTCATTGTTGGGAGTGATAGATGGGGAGGACTGCTAATGGGTTTCTTTTTGGAAATAACGAAAATTTTCTGAAATTAGATAGTGATAAGGATTTGTATTAGTTTCCTAGGGCTGCCATAACAGATTACTACAAACTTGGTTGCTTAAAACAACAGAAATTTATTATCTCATTATTCTAGAGGCCAGAAGTAAAAAACCAGTATGTTGGCAGGGTTAGTTCATTTGTGGAGGCTCTGACAAAGAAGTCATTAACTGCTTTTCTCCTACCTTCTGGTGGGTTGCTGGCAATTTTTGGTGTTCCTTGGCTTACAGACACATTAGTCCAGTCTTTGCCTTCATCTCTACATCATCTTCTTCTCTGTGTTTCTCCTCCTTTGTGTCTTTTCTTCTTTTGATGAGAATACTTTCCATTGGATTGAAGACCCATTGAATAATCCGAGCTGAATTCATCTTGTGAAGCTTAACTTAATTACATCTATTAAAAAATAAAGTCACATTCTCAGGATCTGGGTAAATGTGTCTTTAGAGAGGCCACCATTCAACCCACCACAGAGTTGAACAACTTTGTGAATATACTAAAACAACTGAATTGTACACTTTAAAAGGATGAATTTCATAATTTGCAAGTTATATTTCAATAAAAAAGAGATAATTCAAAAAATGCTTTCACAATATTTTATAGCTATATCTTTATAAAGGATAATTATTAAAGATCTGTTGTAGACTTAAAATATTTAAGAATTATTATTATTAATTTTTAATTTACCAAAGTTTACAAATAAAGATATGAAACTCTTCAAAGAATACTTTGGGAAATATTTTCTTCTTTTCACTACCATACTTAGCCATATTTGCTTTGAAAAAATTTTTGAGATAAAAATTAAAGTAGATGCATTTCTAAGCAGTTACTGCTCCTATCCTTCATTTCCTACTTTTCTGCATACATTCTACATAATAAATGCAAATTTAAAAAACACCATGTTTTTCAGGTAGCTATAATATATCAGTTTCACCTGAATGCCCCAGAATTTTAATTTCTCAACTTCCTTATTAGTATAATTGTGTCTGCCATCACTTATTATTTGATGGCACTTATCATGTGTGATTTAGAATGGAAGTAACTGACCCAAGATAACAAAATAGGAGATCATAGTTCTACCTGGCTGAGGAGGCCTCAAAATCATGGCAGAAGGCAAAGGAGGAGAAAAGACATGTCTTACATGGTGGCAGGCAGGAGAAAGTATGTGCAGGGAAACTCCCCTTTATAAAATGATCAGATTTTATGAGACTTATTCACTATCATGAGAACAGCATGGGAAAGACCCACTCCCATGATTCAATTACCTCCCACCAGACCCCTCCTGTGACATGTGGGAATTATGAAAGCTACAATTCAAGGGAAGATTTGGGTGGGGACACAGCCAAACCGTATCATTAAACAAAGGGTTTCTTCTGTGGAATGGGATTGCTGCGTTCAATAGTATTTCTGTTTTTAGGTCTTTGAGGAATCACCACACTGTCTTCCACAATGGTTAAACTAATTTACACTCCAAACAACTGTGCACACACATTTCATTTTCTTTACAACCTCACCAGCATCTGTTACTTTTTGACTTGTTAATGTAGTCATCTGACTGGTGTGAGCTGGTATCTCTTTGTGGTTTTGATTTGCATTTCTCTAATGATCAGTGATGTTGAGCTTTTTTTCATATGCTTGTTGGCTGCATGTATGTCTTCTTTTGAAAACTGTATGTTCATGTGCTTTGCCCACTTTTTTGAGGTTGTTAGTTTTTTTCTTGTAAATTTGTTTAAGTTTCTTACAGATGCTGGATATTAGACATTTGTCAATTGTGTAGTTTACAAAAATTTTCTCCTGTTCCATAGGTTGTCTGTTTACTGATAGTTTCTTTTGCTGTGTAGAAGCTTTTTAGTTTAATTAGATCCCATTTGTCAAGTTTTGCTTTTGTTGCAACTGCTTTTGGTGTCTTTGTTATGAAACCTTTGCCTGTGACTATCTGCTGAATGTTATTGCCTATGTTGTCTTCCAGGGTTTTCTTAGTTTTGGGTTTTACATTTAAGTTGTTAATCATTTTTGAGTTAATTTTTGTATATGGTATGATATGGTTTGGATGAGTCCCCACCCAAATCTCATCTTGAATCCTATAATCCCCATGTTCCCTGGGAGGGACCAGGTGGGAGGTAATTGAATCATGGGGGTGGGCTTTTCTTGTGCTGTTCTGTGATATTGAGTAAGTCTCATGAGATCTGTTGGTTTTATAAATGGCAGTTCTGCACACGCTGTCTTGCGTGCTGCTATGTAAGATGTGCCTTTGCTCCTCCTTTGCCTTCTACCATGATTCTGAGGCCTCCCAAGCCATGTGGAACTGTGAGTCCATTAAACCTATTTTTCTTCATAAATTACCCAGTCTCGGATATTTCTTCATAGCATTATGAAAATGGACTAATACATGGCATAAGGAAAGAGTCCAGTTTTAATCTTCTTCACATGGCTATCCAGTTATCCCAGAACCATTGATTGAATAGGAATCATTTCCCCATTGCTTGTTTTTGTCAGATTTGTTGAAGATAAGATAGTTATAGGTATGCAGTCTTACTTCTGGATTCTCTATTTTGTTCCATTGGTCTATGTGGCTGTTTTTGTACCAGTTCCATTCTGTTTTGGTTACTGTAGCCCTGTAGTATAGCTTGAAGTCAGGTAGCCTGATGCCTCCAGTTTTGTTCTTTTTGCTTAGAATTTCCTTGGCTATTCAGGGTCTTCTTTGGTTACGTATGAATTTTAATATAGTTTTTTCTAGTTCTGTGAAGAATGTCAATGGTAGTTTAACAGAAATAGCATTGAATCTATAAATTGCTTTGAGCAGTACGGCCAATTTCATGATACTGATTCTTCCTTTCCATGAGCATGAGATATTTTTTCATTTGTGTTATCTCTGATTCTTTTGAGCAGTGGTTTGTAGTCTCCTTGCAGAGATCTTTCACCTTCTTAGTTAGCTGTATTCCTAAATATTTTTTTCTTTTGTGGCAATTATGAATGGAATTGCATTCCTAATTTTGCTCTTGGCTTGCCTGTGATTGGTGTGTAAAAATGCTAGTGATTTTTGCACATTGATTTTTTACCCTGAGACTTTCCTGAATTTTTTTTATCAGCTTATGGAACTTTTGGACTAAAACTATGGGTTTTTTAAAAATATAGGATCCTGTCATCTTGAAACAGGGATTGTTTGACTTCCTCTCTTCCTATTTGGATGCCCTTTGTTTCTTTCTCTTGCCTGATTGCTCTGGCCAGAATTTCCAATACTATGTTGAATAGGAATGTTAAGAGAGTGCATCCTTGTCTTACACTGGTTTTCAAGGGGAATGCTTCTAGCTTTTGCCCATTCAGGATGATGTTGGCTGTGGATTTGTCATATATGGTTCTTATTATTTTGATGATCTCCTATACATTCTATCACTCTTTTTCCACACAATTTTATTGCCTTTTACTCTGAACACATTGACATAGAAGCTAGCTAGAAAAGGATACTTTATATGTTAGTGTATTGCTTCAATATTTGTTAAAATGTGGCAAACCACTGGCATATTTTGAACAATTTTGTTTTCTTCCTTTACAAATAACAAAGGTGGGTTCTCATCTGTATGAGTTATGACGCAAATATATGCTTATCATTTTGCTGTAAAGTCTTTGGCAGTGGCCCATTTTTGCCTTATCCATTGAAAATAGTTGATTTTTAGGGCTTTATTTAAAATGAATGAATTATTTCCAGTTTATTTTTTATTGCAGATGAACCCACTGTTAGCTTATATTGCTGATTACCCACCTCGAACTTTAAGAGTTATATTAGGTCTCTTTCCCATCCCATTCTTCATGTTATTATGATTATTTTTTTGCTTATCATTTTCAACCCACATCTTAGTCCATCGGTCAAAGTATTGACAAGTATTTATTCAGTGCTTTCTCTTGGTCTAATGTTACAGAGGAAAGCAAAATGTAAGCTTTTGAAAAATTTGCATTCTTCTCAAGGAGTCAAGACTTATGGTCATGGAAACAGTATTTTTAAAACTAGAGAGAACTTTGGAGAATATCTATTTGAAGATGAGAAAAATGAGGCTCAGAGAGGTCAAGGGACTTACTCAAAGTCACAATGCTAGTTAGTGGCCAACCAAGGCTAGAAACCCACTATACCATGTTACTTCATCATGTAATAGGTGAAAAAGATTGCAGACATACTGCATTTGGAAATCTTTGTTTTTAATGAAGTCCACAGGTAAGATTTATGCCAACCTAATTTTAAAACAGCTGAGCTAGCTTATATAACTCTTTAAAAAATAATATGAGAGTCTCACAGACATTATATTGCTGGAGATAGAAAGCTGTTTGGCATTCAGGGCCATCTATGCTTTGGCCCTAGAAAGACAGTGTGATGTAGTGGAAGGAGACCATATTGAGATGGATTAAAATCTCAGCTTTGTCATTCATTTTGTGGCTTTCAGAAAGTCGTAGAACTATTTTGAATTGGTTTTTTGTTTACAAAGTGGGAGAGGTGCCAAAGGGTCATTGTGAGAATTAGCAATACAAGAATATCTGCAAAGTATTTGAAGAGAAAGAAAGAAAGAAGGAAGGAAAAGGACTATGTCATAGTATATGGTTAAGTGTTAAAGTACATGAGTTCAGCTATGAGGCTATGAGTGGTTTAGTAGGTCAAGGATAAAGGGTATTAATTTGGCTGAAAGTGAGTAAAGTAGGCATTCTGGGGAGGCAAGATATGCACTAGCTCTTGAAGGATGTATAGGAGTTGGATAGGTGGAATGGAGAGAGAGAAACCTTTCCAGGTTAGAAATGCTGGTAATTGATGTTCGAAGGGGGCGGAGCAAGATGGCCGAATAGGAGCAGCTCCAGTCTTCAACTCCCAGCGCCAGCGACACAGAAGACCGGTGATTTCTGCATTTTCAACTGAGCCTCTGCTGCTGTTACCCAGGCAAACAGGGTCTGGAGTGGACCTCAAGCAATCTCCAACAGACCTACAGCTGAGGGTCCTGACTGTTAGAAGGAAAACTATCAAACAGGAAGGACACCTACACCAAAACCCCATCAGTACATCACCATCATCAAAGACCAGAGGCAGATAAAACCACAAAGATGGGGAAAAAGCAGGGCAGAAAAGCTGGAAATTCAAAAAATAAGAGCGCATCTCCCCCGGCAAAGGAGCGCAGCTCATCGCCAGCAACGGATCAAAGCTGGACGGAGAATGACTTTGACGAGATGAGAGAAGAAGGCTTCAGTCCATCAAATTTCTCAGAGCTAAAGGAGGAATTACGTACCCAGCGCAAAGAAACTAAAAATCTTGAAAAAAAAGTGGAAGAATTGATGGCTAGAGTAATTAATGCAGAGAAGGTCATAAACGAAATGAAAGAGATGAAAACCATGACATGAGAAATACGTGACAAATGCACAAGCTTCAGTAACCGACTCGATCAACTGGAAGAAAGAGTATCAGCAATTGAGGATCAAATGAATGAAATGAAGCGAGAAGAGAAACCAAAAGAAAAAAGAAGAAAAAGAAATGAACAAAGCCTGCAAGAAGTATGGGATTATGTAAAAAGACCAAATCTACGTCTGATTGGGGTGCCTGAAAGTGAGGGGGAAAATGGAACCAAGTTGGAAAACACTCTTCAGGATATCATCCAGGAGAACTTCCCCAACCTAGTAGGGCAGGCCAACATTCAAATCCAGGAAATACAGAGAACGCCACAAAGATACTCCTCGAGAAGAGCAACTCCAAGGCACATAATTGCCAGATTCACCAAAGTTGAAATGAAGGAAAAAATCTTAAGGGCAGCCAGAGAGAAAGGTCGGGTTACCCACAAAGGGAAGCCCATCAGACTCACAGCAGATCTCTCGGCAGAAACTCTCCAAGCCAGAAGAGAGTGGGGGCCAATATTCAACATTCTTAAAGAAAAGAATTTTAAACCCAGAATTTCATATCCAGCCAAACTAAGTTTCATCAGTGAAGGAGAAATAAAATCCTTTACAGATAAGCAAATGCTTAGAGATTTTGTCACCACTAGGCCTGCCTTACAAGAGACCCTGAAGGAAGCACTCAACATGGAAAGGAACAACCGGTACCAGCCATCTCAAAAACATGCCAAAATGTAAAGACCATCGAGGCTAGGAAGAAACTGCATCAACTAATGAGCAAAATAACCAGTTAATATCATAATGGCAGGATCAAGTTCACACATAACAATCTTAACCTTAAATGTAAATGGACTAAATGCTCCAATGAAAAGACACAGACTGGCAAACTGGATAAAGAGTCAAGACCCATCAGTCTGCTGTATTCAGGAGACCCATCTCACACGCAGAGACATACATAGGCTCAAAATAAAGGGATGGAGGAAGATTTACCAAGCAAATGGAGAACAAAAAAAGCGGGGGTTGCAATACTAGTCTCTGATAAAACAGACTTTAAACCATCAAAGATCAAAAGAGACAAAGAAGGCCATTACATAATGGTAAAGGGATCAATTCAACAGGAAGAGCTAACTATCCTAAATATATATGCACCCAATACAGGAGCACCCAGATTCATAAAGCAAGTCCTTAGAGACTTACAAAGAGACTTAGACTCCCATACAATAATAATGGGAGACTTCAACACTCCACTGTCAACATTAGACAGATCAACGAGACAGAAAGTTAACAAGGATATCCAGGAATTGAACTCATCTCTGCAGCAAGCAGACCTAATAGACATCTATAGAACTCTCCACCCCAAATCAACTGAATATACATTCTTCTCAGCACCACATCGTACTTACTCCAAAATTGACCATATAATTGGAAGTAAAGCACTCCTCAGCAAATGTACAAGAACAGAAATTATAACACACTGTCTCTCAGACCACAGTGCAATCAAACTAGAACTTAGGACTAAGAAACTCAATCAAAACCGCTCAACTACATGGAAACTGAACAATCTGCTCCTGAATGACTACTGGGTACATAACGAAATGAAGGCAGAAATAAAGATGTTCTTTGAAACCAATGAGAACAAAGATACAACATACCAGAATCTCTGGGACACATTTAAAGCAGTGTGTAGAGGGAAATTTATAGCACTAAATGCCCACAAGAGAAAGCAGGAAAGATCAAAAATTGACACTCTAACGTCGCAATTAAAAGAACTAGAGAAGCAAGAGCAAACACATTCCAAAGCTAGCAGAAGGCAAGAAATAACTAAGATCAGAGCAGAACTGAA